>NC_084951.1:27629186-27731686 GCF_949316205.1 Platichthys flesus | reverse complement strand
GTCCTCCTCTCCCGCGCTGCTCCACAGGACCTCCTCCTCATCCCGTGCACAGGAGGGTCCCGTCATCAGGATCGACCTCCCGAGAAAGCGGTACCCGGCCTGGGACGCGCACTTCATCGACCGGCGCCTCCGCAAGACCATCCTGCTCCTGGAGACCACGTCAGCCGTCAGCCCGCGGATCCAGTACAGGAGCAGCCTGATGGGCAGCAAAGAGGTTTTAGAATATGAGACCACGGTCTGAGCCACAGTCTCTTGATCTTGATTTGCAGGCAGGTACCAGCCTGAGATTATAACAACCAACGCCAGTAGAAGCAAGAAGACGTGACACGGTGTCAGGCAGCCGCTTTTCAGGAGAGGTGGTCAGGACTTGTTCATGACCAAGATCTCAAATCCAGATCCCAGCTGATTGGTGGTTTATTTATCATGTAAACAAGTATGAAACAAAAATGATGAGAGATGATAACTTTACTTATTTGTTCCCATCATGCACCCAAAAGATTTCATGTCCCTGATGACCTTTCTTAACCATCGTCCAACAAGAACCCGTCTTTGACTTTGATCTCATGAGAACACAAGAATCCATCCAACTCACGTCCAGGTCCAGATGGTTAATGAAATGAGACATCAGGACCAATCAGGACGGGACGTCAGGACCAATCAGGACGGGACGTCAGGACCAATCAGGACGCTGAGCTGAAGAGAAATGTTTCACGTTAACACAGGAAACCAAACGTGCTCAAAAAAAATCGATAACAAAGATAAAATAAAGATGCAAAGTATCATGATCTAATAGCAGGTTGGTTAGTTAGTGGGTTAGTTAGTTGGTTGGTAAGTTTGTTAGTCAGATGGATAGTTAGTTAGTTAGTTAGTGGGTTAGTTACCATAGCTGCTCTTTCTGGTTAAAAATGTACAGACCTTTGATTTAGGAGGTTCAGGTTTGGACTGAGGTCACAAGACACAAAAAATCAACAACAATAAAAACTGATCATAAATCTTCAGTCGGTTGAACTGATGCTTTAAAGCCAAACGCAGCCAATCAGGACACAGCATGCTCAGTGCTCATTTAAAAACAATGTGTTTCAGCTGCAGGTCAGTTTGAGTCCACACTAACAGCCTGAAAACACTGGTCACCTGACCACTCACCGGTCACCTGACCACTCACCGGTCACCTGACCACCCGCCGGTCACCTGACCACCCGCCGGTCACCTGACCACCCGCCGGTCACCTGACCACTCGCCGGTCACCTGACCACTCGCCGGTCACCTGACCACCCGCCGGTCACCTGACCACTAGCCGGTCACCTGACCCTCACGTGCACTGAGCATGTGTGTGTCTGTGTAAACCGGATCTGACAGATGCTTGAATAACATCTGGTAAACAGCTGCATTGTAGTAAAGTACAGAATGAAACTGAACAGCAGCTGTTAGCGAAGACACTTCATCCTGAAGGAGCTCATGTGACAGGAGCTTGACCAATCACAGAAGGTTACATCATGACTGAAAAGAACCAATCACAAGAGGTGTAGAGCGGCTACGCATCGTTTCAACAGTTTCTGTTTGTTTTCAAAGTGAAACGAGAACATCAGCGTTTACACACTTCTCTGTTTCTGCGTCTCTGTTGAAACTCTGGAGTCGTGTGGATGAATCTTTATCAGAGATGATCTAATGTAGAGGAACGTAAGGGCCGTCCTTCAGAGGTCCAAGTCTATCTGCCACACCTGAAGGTGTGAACGAGTTCTACCAGGAGCCAGAAGATCGTTGAGTCTGGTCAGAACCTGAAGGTAGAAACCATCAGACCATCACAGGGACTTCAATCTGGAGCCGACACAAAGATCAGCGTCGTTTGAATCACTGCTGATGATGAACGTGTTTGTTCTTACGTGTTGAGGAACAACCTTCAGTCCTGTGAACCTCAGGTCAAAGTGGAGAAGATCACTCACCTGCCAGTTCCCTGAGAACTTCTACATTCTCTTGTCTCAGTGAAAGTGTCTGTGGGACTGTGGTTTCATAGCAAAGTGTCAAAGACCAGTGACATCTTCAGGATCAGTATCTTGTTGCCATGTGGTGGCTCATTGATTCATCACTGTTTCTGTCTAGATAAAAATAGAATGATAATCACAAATATCAGCCTCAGATGTCATCAGAGTTCAGGATTAAACTCTGTGTGAAACAGTTTCATGTTGAGGTCCAGATCCTAAACGTGGCGTCACACCAACAACTCCACCTCCAGGTCCGAGTCGGCTGCTACCTCCACCTTCTGGCTGCTTCTGGATCTTCATGTCTGAGAAGGTGAACAGCTCTGAGGAAAAGGCAGGATCAACCATCATGTGTTGTGATGTTGTGTCTCAGCACTGCTGCTAACAAGGGTGTGGTTGTGTGTGTCTCCTCCACCTGGACATCAGGGACACAGATAGAAACTGGGACAGTGTTGTGTCCTCCTGAACCTGATGGTGCTCAAGGTGCTGAGAGCTCAGACTGAGACGTGATCACATGACCTCCAGAGGACATCATGTCCCTGTCTCCACCTGAACCTGATGGTGCTCAAGGTGCTGAGAGCTCAGACTCAGACGTGAGGACATGACGTCCCGAGGACAACATGTCCCTGTGTCCCCCGTCAGTCGCTCGTGATCCACTCCTCTGTGGTCCAGGGAAACAGTCTGAGCTGATTGTAAATTAACGTGAACAAAAACATGTCAAAACAATGAGTTAGAAAAAAACTCTAATCATCTCTTATGAAGTGATGCAAGTATTTATGTTAATTTATTTTTGTATTTGTTTTATATCTATTTATCTATTGTTTACTCACTCAGTGGCCATGTCTTTGGTATGACTCTTATATTAAGATGTAAAAACAATTTTTTTTACTCATTCTATATATCTGTATATAGCAGATTGGCGCTATACTAGGATGTGTGTGTACGAGTGTGTGTGTGTTGGTTTGTGTGTTGTATGTACTGTGTGTGTGTGTGTGTGTGCGCTCTAAGGGTTTTGATAATGCTGCTTAATCATCTCGAGTGAACGAGCGAAAAAAAAAAAAACAGTGTTGAAAATATCTATGATGATGTTAAAAAAACAACTGATGAAGTAGATGGAATAAAACTTTATTAAACTGATCACCAGACGTCTGAGAAACTGTGTCTGTCGTTTGTCTGTGGGCCGGAGACAGGAAGTCACTTTATATACTCCTCCTTCTCCTCTTCCTCCTGTTTTCTTCATCACAGTTTTCCTCGTTGATGCACACACACACACAAACACACACACACAAACACACGCACACATATCAATCATGCCGCTGTGAATATCAGAGCACATCAGACCTTGTGTCTGTGTGTGTCTGTGTGTGTGTGTGTATGTGTATTGATCTCTATAGATTGATTATTGTGTTACAGCAGCATGTCAAGGGCATTTTGTGTTATGTTTGTGTTTCTGTGTGTGTCAGTTGTAGAGACAGTTTGTTAACTTTCCAATGAAAGATTTGCACATATTAAGTTTTCATAGTAAACTAATGTTCTCACGTTGTCAGTTACATTGGTTTTATTGTCTCTACGAATTTTAAATGCTGGTGTGTCCACAGTCTGTCCTGTCAGTCGATATTCTGATGTTCAGCAGAGGACAGACATTATGTCCTCTGGACCTCACCACCCACCAACGACTCTCACACAGACACACACAGGGTAAATCCCTGAAAGCTCCCGAAGGTCCGAACTGAAGAAACCTTCTGGGTGAAACTTCTGAAGACACCTGCACTGTTCCTGCTCTTATGACTGAGGAACATCCGTCCCACCCCCCCCCTCATCTCAGCTGTGATGTTTCCTTCCTACATCTGAGGGGGGGGGGGGTCTTCTTTATCAGGGACAACAACTGACCTCAAGCTCCTTCTGCAACATGTTTCTCAGAGAAAGAGAAGAGATCAGTGGAAACATCACTCTGTCCCTCCAGCAGCTGATCATCCCCCCCCCCCCCCCCACTGCACTCGTCCCACAGTTGGACAACATGCTGCAGCGTCCCTGTGTCCTCACCACGTCGGAGACAAACCTCTGACCTCTGCTGGTGTGATGTATGAGCGGCAGACGCACAAAGCGCAAAACCATAGAAAAACAGACACAACAGTTTGAAATCTTATGCACACAAACACTCCCAGCATGCACTGCAGCAGAGTGAGAGAGAGAGAGAGAGAGAGAGAGAGAGGAATAACCATTGTGTCCTGTCACCCCATGTGAAAATGATATTCAGTATTCATGTTTTTCACAGTTTATCATAAACCGGAAACCAGGTCTTTAAAAATGTTTCCTGTTAACGAGTAAATCTGAGTCCTTATCAGTCTCTGGTGGAGTTTCCTCTCGGACAGGAAGTGGACTTCCTCTGTTTCCTGTTCTGTCCTCGTGTGTGTGTGTGTGTGTGTGTGTGTGTGTGTGTGTGTGTGTGTGTGTGTGTGTGTGTGTTTGTGTTTGTTTGTGTGTGTGTGTGTGTGCACCAGGAGGGTCAAAAAAGAACAATCAGTTTAGAAAGAGAAAGAACAAGAATGTAGACGCTAAAGTATCTCTAAAGAACCACTACAGGACCAGGACCGAGGAGAACTGAACCACTACAGGACCAGGACCGAGGAGAACTGAACCGCTACAGGACCAGGACTGAGGAGAACTGAACCGCTACAGGACCAGGACTGAGGAGAACTGAACCACTACAGGACCAGGACCGAGGAGAACTGAACAACTACAGGAGCAGGACTGAGGAGAACTGAACCACTACAGGACCAGGACTGAGGAGAACTGAACCACTGCAGGACCAGGACTGAGGAGAACCACTACAGGACCAGGACTGAGGAGAACTGAACCACTACAGGACCAGGACTGAGGAGAACTGAACCACTACAGGACCAGGACTGAGGAGAACTGAACCACTGCAGGACCAGGACTGAGGAGAACCACTACAGGACCAGGACTGAGGAGAACTGAACCACTACAGGACCAGGACTGAGGAGAACTGAACCACTACAGGACCAGGACTGAGGAGAACTGAACCATTACAGGACCAGGACTGAGGAGAACTGAACCACTGCAGGACCAGGACTGAGGAGAACGGAACCACTACAGGACCAGGACTGAGGAGAACTGAACCACTACAGGACCAGGACTGAGGAGAACTGAACAACAATGGACTATGAACCAAAGAAATCCAAAAAGGTCAGTGTCTTCATTTAGTGGAACTTGATCTGTGACTTTTGACGGCTCAGCTCATTTGATTCATTATCAGGAAAAGTTCTGTTCAGTTTTCAGACTTGATCTTCTGTTGTATCTTTTTGCCCTTCCCCCCTCGCCCCCCCTTCCCTCAGGGTTTCGTCTCCCCCATTAAGCGGATGGTTTGGTCCAAGTCTCGTCGCAGGTCGGTCGATCGCGGCAGCGTTTACCGCCGCCCGCTGCACACCGTCCCCCTGTACCCCCCCGACTACGTCATCCACCCTGAGAGACTGATCTTCGACTATGTGGAGAAGGAGGTCAAGGTAGGAGACACCACAATAAACCTGTGGACCCCACGCTCACAGCTGCTTGACCTTTGACCTCTCCTCTCAGTTCCTCGGTCACCTGACCTGGGTGTCGGTCACACTGAATCCCTCCAGTCGAGATGAACTCTTACAGCTACTGGACACAGCCAGGGTCAGTGAGTCCTGTAGCAGCATCACTAACTGTCTTCATCTCCATCAATCCTTCAGTAATCCAGAACCTGTGTGGTGTGTTGGTCAGTAGCAGCTGAAGGTTCTGCCGCTGAGGACCAGTGTGGACCAGGACTGTATTCTGAGTCTGTCCGCTCGATGTCTCCTGCTGACGTGGAGGGACAACGAGAAGCTGCTGATGAGGGTTCCCACTCATGAGATCGCTGCTGCCTCCTACCTGAGAGACGACGCACTGCACCTGCTGGTCCTCAAGACGGGTGAGGACATGAGGACGTCTCCAGGTTTCTGATCAATGAGCATCAAGTGTTCATTCCAGTTAAAGGGACACACTGCAGTGTCTCACCACCAGAGGCGCTGTGCAGCTGTCTGTTGCTTATTTCAGTCACATGACTCTGACATGCTGTAGAGGTCACTCACTGTTTGAAACTGTTCTACTCACATTTTCTTTTCTGGATGAGGAAATTAACTCTTTCCAACAGAGCTAGCAGTTGGCTAGTTAGCTTAGCATTACAATTACAAAAGGGGAACCAGCTGGTTCTTGAGGTAAAGTAAACAGGAGCTGTGTTTGTTTCAGATCGACAGACACAAAGTAAACTGACAGTAATCTTCTCATCCAAAATCAAAAAGTTGAGTCAGCACATTTCTCAAAGTGCTGACTCATCACCAAACATCAGGAAGAGTCCTGCTGCACTCAATGGGACATCGCTGTAAACACGAGTGGCCACAGGGGGCGCCGTTACTACATCAGAGACATCATGTTTATATAGTCTCTTCTGCTACTGAAAATCAAATAACCACATTTCAAACCCTCGTCCCACAGGTCTGAACGTGGACACTGTGGTGGCCGGGGACGACAGCCTGGACAGGAAGAAGCCGACAGCCATCGATGGGCGTCGCCAAACGATGAGCTGCAATGCTGACCCGCGGCCAGCTGGGGGCACTATGGAGCGGCGACACACCATCTGTGGAGTGGACTGGAGGCCGTCACTGTCCAGGGGTACCCAGGAGAAGAACCTGAGCGTGGACCGGGGGGTTGGAGGGGGTGGAGGGGGTGGAGGAGGTGGAGGGGGAGGAGGGGGGGAGAGAGGAGGAGGAGGTAGTCTGGAGAGGAAGAGGGTGGGAGGCAGCTGGGAGAGGAGGCAGCAAACACGTAAACCTGGAGGCAGCTGGGAGAACCGCAGGGCGAGGCCCGTGAGCGGGAGCTGGGGGGTGGGGGGGGGAGGAGCTGGGAGCTGGGAGAGGAGGCATGGAGGAGGGGGGGGAGGAGGGGGCAGCTGGGAGAGGAGAGGAGGAGGAGGAGGAGGAGGAGGAAGCTGGGAGCGACGGCAGGCCTGCACAGGAAGCTGGGAGCGGGGGAAGAGCTACGGCAGCTGGGAGAGGAGGAACCACAACCCGCTGGAGCCCACGCCCTGTCCGGACGCCTACTGCAACCTGGTCATCCTGGCTGTGGACAACCGGGTGCGTGGCCCGTCAGTGATCAGGGGCTGAACCCTGCGGAGGCCGAACACACAATGTGTGACTTCCAGTTTAACTTCACAACGTCCTTGATTTCACTTAAAGTCCGATGAGAGGAGCGAGACCACACTCACATTAGTATGTCCCCCCCACGCACCAGGTCGGCGGTTCGATCCTCGATACAGTGAGCAAAGTGTCCTCGGCCACCGAACCAAACTGCCCCTGAACACAGTGTGAGAGGGAATCTGCAGCATATTGTGTTGCTGTGCGATTGTGTGAGTGAGTGTGGTTTACAGTCCTCAACAACCTGTAGGCAGTTAGCCTAGCTTAGCATTAAGACTGGAAACAGGAGGGAAAATTAGCCTCACTCTGCTGTAAAAGACATTTAAGATTTGTTCTTCATGCTAAGCTAGGCTAACCTCATCCTGTGTGTGTGTGTGTGTTTGTGTGTGTGTGTGTGTCTGTGCGTGTGTCAATGTGTGTGTGTGTGTGTGTGTGTGTGTGTGTGTGTGTGTCTCTGTGTGTGTGTGTGTCTGTGCAGGACGCTGCAGAGGAATACTGTTCTCTGATCTGTCAGATGTTCCAGATCATTTATGGTCATCAGACCATCGAGTGTGTGGACAGGGCGGGGTTTCACCACACCATGCCGGACCGCTATTGGCTGCAGAGGAGTGAGTAAAACACAGTCGTCAGAAATGGTTGGAAATGTAGTTTTATTTTGAAATCTGAAATCAGAAAATGTTTTTTCATTTTGTTGATTTTGGTTAAATGTGGGTATAATATTTGTTATGGCTGTAAGACATCAGTGAATCAGTTTTAACCTGCTTTAAATTTACGTCTTTTAATTGGGTTTCTACCTGTACTGCAGCCAGCCACCGGGGGGGGGGGGGCTGTGTTTATTTACAGTGTGATGTCTCCCGCTTCATTGTGTAGTTGTTGTATTAAAGTGTGTGTCTTTGTGTTTTTTGTGCAGGTGACAGTTGTTTGAGTGACAGCTCGTTCAGTTATGATCCAGAGTTCAGCTGCTGCAGCTCGTAGTGAGTCAGAAACACACAACTTCACATGTTCACCACACAATGTGTTGTCCTTGTTGTTCAACACAAAAGTGTCATCGATATATCAAAATAGAATCAGTGACATCAGTGACACAAATCCATCAGAAATCATTTTATGAAGCATATCTGTGTTTTATGTGAAACGTTAATGTTTGGATCAGGAATCATCCTCCACTCATAGTTGGTGTCGTCAGGTCATAGGTTCACATCTCATCGCTCCTGAGGTTCTTCTTCATTTGGTCAATGGGTTGGCTTTTTTTATTCCTCCACACTGGCGCCACCAGGTGGCTGGAGACTAAATGTTTTCAAGCTGTCCATCTATAATATTCATTACAAATGATAACCTCACAGATTCAATGATCAGAGGTCAGAGGTCAAATTTTAATGTTGGGAATCCTGTTGATTGAGTGATTGTATGAAGGAAGATTAACTCTCTCCCTCCCTCTCTCTTTCTTTCTCTCTCTCTCTCTCTCTCCCTCCCTCCCTCCCTCCCTCTCTCTCTCTCTCTCTCTCCCTCTCTCTCTCTCTCTCTCTCCCTCTCTCTCTCCCTCTCCCCCCTCCCTCTCTCTCTCCCCTCACTCCCTCTCCCTCTCTCTCCCTCCCTCTCCCCCGCCCCTCCCCCCCTCCCTCTCTCTCCCCAGTGACGGCTCCCAGGAAGCCTTCGAGCTGTACTACAGTGAGACGTACAGTGAGAGTTCCTCAGTGTCTCTGCACGAGTCTCGTCACAGTCTGACCTCAGCCCATGAGCAAGGAGACAGTGACCCCGCCCTGCTGCTGATGCACGAGTACATGATCACAGTGAGTTTATCATCTCATGAAATAATTCAAGAAAAATCTGTAAATACAAACAATTAATAACTTTTAATATGAAGTGTGTGTGTGTGTGTGTGTGTGTGTGTGTGTGTGTGTGTGTGTGTGTGTGGGTGTGTGTGTGTGTGTGTAGCTGAGAAACAAGCTGAGTGCAGTGGAGCTGCAGCAGTTCGCTGTGTTACTGAGAGAATACAGACTGGGATCAAACATCCACCACTTCTGCTCCGAGCTGCTGCAGCTGTACGGAGACGACCACAAGTTCCTGCTACTGGGTGAGAGACAAGGAGAGGGACAGACAAAGGGACAGACAGAGGGACAGACAGAGAGAGGGACAGACAGAGGGACAGACAGAGAGAGGGACAGACAGAGAGAGGGACAGACAGACCGAGCGAGAGAATGATAGAGGGACAAACGGAGAGAGGGACAGACAGACAGAGGGACAGACAGAGAGAGGGACAGACAGAGAGAGGGACAGACAGAGGGACAGACAGAGAGGGAAAGATAGAGAGAGAGAGGACACACAGAGAGAGGGACAGACAGAGAGAGGGACAGACAGAGAGAGGGACAGACAGAGAGAGGGACAGAGAGAGAGACAGACAGAGAGAGGGACAGACAGAGGGACAGACAGAGGGACAGACAGAGGGACAGACAGAGAGAGGGACAGACAGAGAGAGGGAAAGATAGAGAGAGAGAGGACACACAGAGAGAGGGACAGACAGAGGGACAAACAGAGAGAGGGACAAACAGACAGAGGGACAGACAGAGAGAGGGACAAACAGACAGAGGGACAGACAGAGAGAGGGACAAACAGACAGAGGGACAGACAGAGAGAGGGACATACAGAGAGAGGGAATGATAGAGGGACAAACAGAGAGAGGGACAAACAGACAGCGGGACAATAGAGAGAGAGATTTCCTTCACTTCATGTTATTACTAGTTCATATGAATATTAAAGATGAAGGTGTGCACAGCTGCGTTCAGGAACTCTTTCTCCAGTTCGTGTCTTGTTGTGTCTTCGAGGATATTAATGTTACATTGAGGTTCTTTCACATCTTGGTTATTGAAAATGAGTTCTGCCTCATGTCTGTATTTTCCTGCAGGCATGCGTCCATTCATCCCAGACAAAGATGTTGGAGTGTTCGAGAGTTTCCTGGAGAGCATCGGGATCCGAGAGGGCGGGATTCTAACCGACAGCTTTGGACGCATCAAACGCAGCATGAGCAGCACGTCCGCCACGGCCATGAGAGGGTACGTCCTGCAAACAGGAAGTGACCAATCTGTCAATTCATTCAAAAAGTCTAATAAATAATGACAATAATTTATGTGTTTGACTGTTTCTGAATAAACTATGAAACTAGAACGCTAATAAAGCACAAACAGTCCCTTAAAAGACACACAGACACAGACAGACACAGACACAGACACAGACAGACACAGACACAGACACAGACACAGACAGACACAGACAGACACAGACACAGACAGAGACAGCCACAGAGACAGCCACAGACACACACAGACAGACACAGACAGACACAGACTCAGAACTTTATGAAATATGTTTAATTTCCTGAACAATCGTGTGTTTATTTGAAAAGACTCATTTTCTCAGCAGGTACGACAACTCCTCTCACGCCTCAGGATCTCAGGACTTCAACCGACGCATCTCGGACATCGCCCACGACATCCAGGCGCTCGGCTTCCAGGACACACACGGAGACATCGAGGAGGAGGACTACTACCTCTGATGGAGGGACCCTGCCCAAGTGCCTCTGAGCAACACCGACACGTCACACCACATTTTCTCCTCAATGTTTACGTCCTGATGTCGGGGCCTTTTCTGATGATGTCACAGTAACTAAGTTATTGATCAGAACAATAAAGTTTTCTTTGATCAATTCCACTGACATAACTGCAGTTTATCAGTGCATCATTGTTAAAACTTTAATTGTGGGAATTTTGAGATAGTATTTTTGAATATTTAGTATTCGTCTTCTTCTGAACATTTTCCAATCATTGTTAATTTCAATCATCCAGGTGTGAGAACAGTCAGGTCGTTCAGGGGCTGCTAGTATTTGTCTTTTTATTCTTTTCAAACATTCAATTTCTTCAAAAACCTTCAGATCTTTCAGAAGAACCTACTTCTTCAGACTCTGTGAGATTTCATCTAAATTGTATATTCACGTCTCAGCTGCAGAACAAAATGGAAATCCTCAAAGAAAATAATCTGGGTCAGCTAACTCCGATCGATCGATAGATCGATAGATCGATAGATGGATGGATGGATGGATGGATAGACAGACGGATGGATAGATGTGTGTTTCTCTCTCTTCCAGCTCTACACTGACCCATTATCCTGGCTGCATCACCCTGACCTACTCCTCTTTGCTCTGCCACTGAGCATCAGAGAGAGAGAGAGAGACAGTGCACCATCATTATGTAACAGAACAATACTGTGTATCATCAGCTGTGAGTGTGTCTCTGTGTGTGAGTGTGTGTGTATGTGTGTGTGTGTGATATAAACGTGATCTGCATCAGATTACAGCTCTGTAATCTCTGCAGTCATCCATGTGTGATCGTTTACAATCATATCCTCACCATCCTGCAGGGCGCACACACACACACACACTTTCAGTTTTACTGTTAATATTTGTTTAGTGTTTCTCTTTTGTTCGTCATCTGAAAAGATTTGCTGTCATGTACGAAAAGTTATGTGTGAATAAAGTTGTATTGATTGATAGAACCGACACAATGTGCTTTTAAAGTTGGTGTTTGTTAAAAATTCTATTTAATCTAAGTTTAGTTTTTTTGTAATTTGTCAAACAGAAATGTAATAAAGTCACAATCTGAAGAGAGTGACTCTGGAAGTGCTGCCCACTAGTGGTGTCTCTGTGTATCTCACAACTTGAGCAGCACGTCTTACTGAAGTTTATTAAAATGTTTCATCACAGCTCGACTGGAAACGATGATTCACAACATCTGAGTTGAACAAACACAGTTCCACACACAGACCTCACTGCACAGAGGTTTGTGTGTCATGTCATCGAGGACGAGGGTCACTGTGTCTCCATCCTTCACATGTCCCAGCACAGATAATAGAACACGACTTCATTCAGATGAAAGTTGAAATCCTCTGAGATCAGACAGAAGGACATGAGGCCAGTGGAGGTTTGCGTCCTGCAGGACATTTGTGGTTCATGTTGTTGTGCAGGACAGGATCAGGGGACGACAACCGACACACACACCGACACACTCAGGAATTAAATGATCCTGCAGGTCATAATTAGCAGGTTAACAATCACACTGCACATCGTGCTCACAGGTTCACTGAGCTCAGTGTTGCTGTCAACAAGAATGTTGTTCACATGGCGGAGACCTACAAACCTGTTAGGTGAGTCCTGGTCAGCAGAGCCTGTCCCTACTCACTGACCCGGTGCTGGAGGATCTTAACAACTGGTGTAAATGTTCTTTGTGTCCAAACCAGTGCACGTACTTTTATCCCAAGTTGAGAAGCTTCAGTGTTGATCCCTCTTGTATGGAAAGGTTTGAGTCTTGTTTTATTGAGTCTGTTCAAAGCTCCTCTTGTATCTGCTGGTCTGAGTCATTAACCCTGAAAAAGAAGAACAGACATGTGGTGAAGATGTGCCTGAAGGTCAACGTCTGAGCGACCTCTCAGTCTGATCCAGAGTCAGAGCCACAAGGAGAGCTCAGTCTAAACTCATCAAACATGGTGGTCCCCCGTTCACTCCCCGTTCACACCAGCCAAGTTTCCAAAGGACAACACATTGATCAATTAAAGACGTTTACGTGTTAAGTAGAGTTTGTTGTTTTGTCTGAGTTAAAGTATTAAGAGCACCTCTAACACTGACTGAATATTATAATTATAATTATATTTTTCGTATATTCTAAGAGAAGCAAATATTTCATTTGGCATCAAAGTAAATAAACACTTAAAATAAACATTTAAAATGAACCGTAAGAATCTGAATCAAGTCTAAATATATTTATATAATAATATTTCTTCAGTTTATTTGTTTTTCCAAAGCGTTGCCCGAAGGTTCCGGCCCATGACGTCACTGCGCAGTCCCGTCCAGGCCAATGAGCGCATAGGGGGCGTGTCCTCGCGAGGGCCGGTATGAATAGGTCTGACAGCGGGGGGCGGGGTCAGTTCCTCAGCAGCGGGACATGGCGGCGGCTGCTGCCGGCACCGTCCCCGGGAGGAGAGCGCTCTGCGCCCGGGAGCCGAGCCGGAGGACCCGGGACCTGTCCCGCCGGAGACAGGCCGCCCTTCTGTTCCTCAGCAACATCTCCCTGGACGGACGGCCGGTCCTCAGTTTCCCGCTGGAGGACGGGAGCAGCCGTCATGGAGAACCCGAGCTGGAGGCAGCAGAGTCCGGCTGTGCTGCCGGGCTGTGTCCGGAGCCTGGGACCGGGACCGGGACCGGGACCAACTACCGGCCGTTCCCCGGCTTGTTACTGTCTGTGAGCTGTGGCAGCGTCGCCCCGACCCCGAGGACCGGACTCCCCGTCCTGCCCATCCTCGTGCTGCCGTCCGACCCCGCGCTGGACGAGGTGGGGACCGGGGAGCTGCTGCTGGACTGCCGCCGGGGCTCCGTCCCTTCCCCGGGGAACAGCCACCTGCTCCTCCCGTCCCCGTCCAACGTCAGCCTGCTGCCATCGCCGCTGGGACCGCGGAAGTCCTCCACCCTGCTGTCGGTCCAGAGCTGCAACTCGGTGTCCTCGGAGCCGAGACAGAGGTGAGACACCCGGCGGAGTTCACTTCTGTTGTCCGTCAGTCGGATTGTATGATCTCTGTGACACACACACACACAAACACACACACACACACACACACACACACACACACACACTGGTTCTTAACTGAATGGATCTGGACTGTGTGTGAACTGGTCCTCGTCCTCCTCAGTGTTTGTGGAGCAGCTCCAGACTCTCTGGTGATGTTGAGGATATCTGATCCTCTCTAGATGGTAGAGACAGTTCAGAGGACGTCTCTGGTCCACATGGTCCTGGAGGTCACAGGGAGCTCAGCTGTTGACCTCTGAATGTGCTGAGTCATGTTGTGAGGAGTGCTGGGTCATGATAACACCAGGTGAAGACTTTAAAGACCAGGATCAGTCCCCTTGTCTCAGAAGCGTCTCGAGGAAACGCTTCATCTCAGACTCATCGTTCTTGGTCTTGAACATTATTATTAATATATCTTTAAAAACATATATATTTAGTTCATCTGATTGTAAACAAACAACAATAATAAACTCTTAATATGGAACAGTTCAATAGGGATCAGTCGAAGCAGCAGCAAAAGAACAAGAGGTTGATGTAGTGTGTGTGTGTGTGTGTGTGTGTGTGTGTGTGTGTGTGTGTGTGTGTGTGTGTGTGTGTGTGTGTGTGTGTGTGTGTGTGTGTGTGTGTGTGTGTGTGTGTGTGTGTGTGTGTGTGTGTGTGTGTGTGTGTGTGTGTGTGTGTGTGTGTGTGATGGGGGGGGGGGGGATCAGCTTGGTCACCGTGCTGGCAGTGTATCAGACTCACAGAGTGTCAGCTGAGATAAACCTGGATTAACCTATTTACACTGAACCAGGGGGGAAATTAGCAGCTCATCAGTCTGCTGCTGTTTGACTTCCTGTGATCCAGATTATCATTCACTATCAGAATCACTGAGGTGGGGGGGAGTTGTGTGGTTTGCTGCCAACATGAACCCTGTAACTATGTCTACTGTCATACATAATGAAGGTAGAATTAGGTCTGTTGTTTCCGCTGAGTCATGTTACTGGTCCCAGTGAGACGCCCAGCTGTTTACTGTCATGAGGAGTTCAGGAACTAACCAGTGGTGAAGAGTGATTCACAAGAAGCCAGTTCTCCTTGGAATGACGTGCTGTCATCAGAAGCTGCCGCTCAGCGAGAGGAGGAGCAGGTGAAGAGATTCAACCTCCACCTCCTCTCCACCTCCTCTTCATCTCCTCTCCACCTCCTCTTCATCTCCACTCTCGATGTGATGAAGAGTCGATCGAGTGTGTGAAGTCCTTCCAGCAACTAGGTGAACACACACACAGTGGAGCTGGTGAGCTGGTGCTGTGCTGGGAAGTGTGTGAGCCCACTGGACTGGGAATGAGCCCACTGGACTGGGAATGAACCCACTGGACTGGGAATGAGCCCACTGGACTGGGAATGAGCCCACTGGACTGGGAATGAGCCCACTGGACTGGGAGTGAGCCCACTGAAGGGACTGAGCTTCGTGAGTTGAGTTTTCTGGACCAGCTTCATTCTTTTCTCTCATGAAGGCTCTGGTTGATTTATTATTATTCAGGTCAGTCTCATACATTTCTGTGTTTTAACTGCAGATATTTGTTTTTTATAACATGACAGTCTCCTGTTTCAGGGGAGACTTAATAAAGGTTCTGGAGGTTCTGTATGTGAGAACCCAAATATCAGAGTCAGTTGCTCTGGACATTTTCTGGAACTGTTCTTGTAAAATGTCAGAGTGTCCGAGTCGTTTCCCTCGTCCATCTCCCTCAGGGGAAAGTCTTCTTCTCCCAGTGTCTGAACTCAGAGCTGCTAAACCTTCTAGTCCTTTTATTGTAGTAAAACAATAAATAACTATATTCATGTCAAACTCCAGACTTATCGAGGTCGGTGCATCAGTCAAATCAGTCCTTCATGTCCATCATGTCTTCTGTCCTTCAGGAGATATGATGCAGACTCATTCTGGGCAGACTGACTGGGACCATGATCCAATTAGGACGTCAGGTCGAGTCCTCAGTGTGTGAACGTTGAGGGATTAATCAGAGCAGGGTCATCTGGACTCTGGACCAGGTGAACAGTCCCGTCCAGAACTGACCCTAACCCCACAGGCCTCTTGGCTCGGCTGGTTTCCGCTGCCCGATGCTATTCTTAGTTAAGTGGATGTCAGCTGTCATCACACAGACACAAACCACTGATTCACTGGTCCTGAACCTGTTCACACAGCAGGAGCTGGAACATCAGACCGATGACAAGGAGATGAAGTCAGTGCTCAGTCCTACAGAGAGAGTCCAGCCACAGCTCTGTGACTCTGAAGGAGTCCCGGGTCTCATTTAGAACCGCTGCCTCCGCAGGGACCCGGACCGGACTCGTACCCCACATCTCACCGACACGCTGGGATTTATAAAAACTAACTTGATGGGAAACTCTGACCCAATGCGTCCGATCGTATGCCCCCCCCCCCAGCTGGTACCAGTCCAGACTCCTCCCTCTCTCTCTAACACACAAACACACATACAAGTTGACTCTGTGTGACTTGTTTTGTTACTGGATTTGTTGCCTGAAGCAAACTCGTATCAGATTCAGCAGTAACGCTGGTTCGTGTCGAGCTAGACACACCTCGCTGGACGACACACACACACACACAGTTTATAAGAACAAACAAACCTGTGTGTGTGTGTGTGTGTGTGCTTGTCCAAACATGCATGCCTCCAGTGAAAACAGCTGAATCTGCCACCACACCCTCAACATGCAGACGGCTTCCCTTCTTCACGTCTCTTCCTGTGGCTGAGGTCACGTGACCTTCACTGTTCAAGGTGACCTTCACTCAGAGGTGAGACGGGCTGGAACGTCCCTGTGAGCTCGTTGTGTTCCACAGTCCAACGTCCAGGTGTCCTCATGTCTTTCTGTTTCTGCTCATAAGACATGGGAATGATAAAAGCTTGCTGCTGACTGTGAACACACAACTTACTTTGTTCTCAGCACGACCAACACACACTCTGAATAAAGAAGAACGACACATCCGCTGAATTAAAGGTGGATTTTCAGGTGGTGTGTATTTTAAAATCCACTGTGATTATTTATCATGTCCCATTCGCTGAACTGGAGGAGATGAGCTGTACTGCAGCCAGCCACCAGGGGGTGTTTGAGATGTTCATGTCCATCTTTATTCACAGTCTGTGACTGTGGACATGAAGCTGATGGTGTTACTTAACACAATAATTCAAAGAGCCAGACTATTGTAGATATTTGTATTTTCAGATATACTGGAGAGTACATTTCTGAAACCAGTATATCGGCCAATAAATACATTGTATAAGTACTGTATATGTGTATTTAAATCTTGTCTTCTACACATCCTGCCTGTTTCTGTAGTTAGAGATGAAACACAAACTGAGAGAGGAGGAGAAGAAGAGGGGGAATCGTAATATAGTAGATCAGGCAGAAGGAGAAGCAGGAGGAGTTAATCTGGTGATGTAAGACACAACAAGCTTGCTGGGTAATCTGCTGTGTGAGTCTGCTGTGTGAGTCTGCTGTGTGAGTCTGCTGTGTGAGTCTGCTGTGTGAGTCTGCTGTGTGAGTCTGCTGTGTGAGTCTGCAGTGTGTGTCTGCAGTGTGTGCAGGATGAGGATTTAGACAGCAAGATGTTAATCTATGGTCTGTGAAGATTTAGTCTTTAATAAGGGTATTTAAGTAAAGCTGTGTGTGTGTGTGTGTGTGTGTGTCCTATTTTTAGCTGCAACAACAGCAGTGGTTATTAATATAACTGGTTTGTTCCCAGGCCCTCGCTGCCTCTGACCTGAACTCTCACTTCTTCTTTGTTCACTTTATCGGCCGGTGGCAACATCAAGGTTCATCTTCATCATCAGGTTCATCATCATCATCAGGTTCATCTTCATCATCAGGTTCATCTTCATCATCAGGTTCATCTTCATCATCAGGTTCATCTTCATCATCAGTTTCATCTTCATCATCAGGTTCATCTTCATCATCAGGTTCATCATCATCATCAGGTTCATCTTCATCATCAGGTTCATCATCATCATCATGTTCATCTTCACCATCGAGGTTCATCATCTTCATCAGGTTCATCTTCATCATCAGGTTCATCATCCAGCAGTATATAAAATATAATCAACTCAATAATCTTTGTGTTAAAAGTCAGAAAAGCCCTTGTGCTGTACGGGTTGTTGGTTCAATCCCCACAGAGAAGTGACCCGCTGGATGTTTCCCGTTCCATCAGAAGGAAAACGTTCCTCCACATGTCGGGGAGATAAAGCCGACTGGTTCTCATGGAGCTGGTTGGACTGGGTTGATCAGGAGCTCTGGAACACATTCAAAGAGACTGTGTTCACAGACATTATAAACCCGTCATGTTTAATGTCACACTGTGTCATCATCATCGTGTGGGGGGGATCTTTGTGGTCCATCCAAAAATGAAGATTGTAGGTGTCAATCATGAGCTCAGGTGATGACTGTCACTGCTCGTTATAAACCTCTGGGACCAACTGAGAACGTCTCGTCAGCTTTATGGTTTACTTTGGGATAGTTTCTCATTTAATCATAATTTTTACAATTATTTTATCAAGACAAACTTTTGCTGCTTGTGTTCACATCACATCTTTTCTTTTAAACCAGATCTGAGGATCTGATGGTTCGATTCCCAGCTCCTTCAGTGGTATATCGCTCTTCGATGGGTTGATGACACTGGAGAAGATCTTTACAAAAACAACACACACACACACACACACACACACACACACACACACACACACACACACACACACACACACACACACACACACACACAGGGTAATGAGGCTGAATCCTGCTCAGAGGCACTGCTTCTCTAAATGTGTCACAGCCGCCTTGTGTTTCTCCTGAATACCAGACGACATCATCATCATCATCATCGCTCCGGGCCACTGTTCCCACCAACAGAAACATTCCAGAACCACTGTTCCCATGGAACTGGGAATGTTCTGTCCCGTGAGCCTGACCACAGTAGACACCAATATTAATAATAACATAAAGAGCCTCTCACGGGACCAAAGGACACTTCACATCTGTCTGTGAGGACCACACAGAAGATATCCTCCAAAAGGCTGGAACATCAACTGAGGCCAAAGAACCTCGTGAAGAGCTGGAGCTGGAGGAGCTTCCTGAAGATCTCGAGGAGAAAATCACTAGAAACTCACTTTTGAATAATATGTCTGGAAAAGTGTTGTTGTTGTTCTGGGTATTGTTTACTTACTGTCAGTGTTATGACATCATCTTTACAGCATGCAGTGTATTTATGGATCTGAAGGATGGAGATAGATTTATTGTCACTCTGTGTGAACACTAGAGAAGGTTTAACACATGATCATCCTTCCAGCAGAGGGCAGGTCATCCTTCACACCTGGAACTAACGTCTGAGAGATGTGAACCCATGTGGTCAGAGGTGTGTCCAGGCTGGGAACACGCCTCCTGAATCTGTTTCCTGTGACCATGTGATCAGAGCTCACTTCTTGCTCCATCGAGTTCTCAAGGAGGGATGTGAACATGGCCTGTGACACGATAGAGGTCAGAGGTCATCAGCTGAGTGGGTGGTCCTTCATATGTGACCCTGCCCCTCCCCCCCGTGTGTGAGTGGTCAGATCCCAGAGGCTCCACCCACATGTGATCAGTTCACTCAGCAGGTCTGAACGGCTGAATGAGACACGTTCCATTCAAGTCAGTTTTATTTGTGTAGAATCAAATCACTGTACATGATGAGGTTGAGACCCATCTCACCTTCCAGATGTTTCATTACATTACATGTCATTTAGCTGACGCTTTTATCCAAAGCGGCTTACATTTTTAGAACACTCATCATTTTATGAGGGGCCATCTAGAGGTTCAGTATCTTGCCAAGGACACTTAGGCATGCAGATGGGATAGAGTGGGATTCGAACCGGCAACCTTCTTGTTGCAGAGCACCCGCTCTATCCCCTAGGCCATGCTCTCAAACTCTCAAACATCTGCAGAGCAACGCGTCACACAGCAGTGATTTAAACTTCCTGTGGTGCGGAATCATCCGACCAGTAACAGATGCTGTGTGTGTGTGTGTGTGTGTGTGTGTGTGTGTGTGTGTGTGTGTGTGTGTGTGTGTGTGTGTGTGTGTGTGTGTGTGTGTGTGTGTGTGTGTGTGTGTGTGTGTGTGTGTGTGTGTGTGTGTGTGTGTGTGTGTGTGTGTGTGTGTGTGTGTGTGTGTGTGTGTGTGACACAGTTGTATAACTGCTTGTATCTAAGGAGAAAGTGTGAGTGATCAGCTTCAACCATAACTCATGTTTTCATCTTGCTCTTCTCACGCAGTGTGATATTTAGATTTGAATCTGGTCTGACACCAGGTTCACTGTTAATATGTCCAACAGATTATTTTTAATCTGAAAAAGAAACGAATGAACTCCCACCGCTTTACATGGGGGGGGGGGGGGGATGCTCTTATACCAATGCGTGTCCTCACGAAGAAGCTGTACAAACGTGTGTGTGTGATGTCAGTAGTGTTATATAACTACAGCCATGAGGTCTGTTGTTCTAATCCATGAGGACGACCCAGCTCATAACCTGACCTTCAGCAGACACACACACACACACACAGACACACACAGTCACACACACAGACACAGCATTCCATAACATGTCTTTAAAGTCACAGATTAAATGTAAGCAGTGAGTTTGTCTGTTCTGTGTTGTTGTTTGTTTCTCTGTGTATTTCTAGGGCATGTGACCTCTGACCCCTTCAAGGAATCTGGTTTTTTTTAATTGTGTGTTTTTGTCAAAGCTTCCTTTGGTCTGAACCTTTACATAAAAGATTTTACTCATTAATTGTAACACCCTCTTCTTTTATTGGTCAACAGAGAGTTGTGTCTGTGTGAGTGTGTGTTTGTTACACTAAAGAAAGTGTCATTAATCTGTGTGTGTCCTCCTCAGGACTCGTAACCTCTCTGGTGGTTCTCCACGACCTCGACACACAAAGAAGACGCACTTCATCAAGAACATGAAGCAGTACGACACGAGAGGCAGCAGGTGAGACATGACCTCATCATCACAACTTAATTTGTGTAGCACGAGGTTACAAAGTGCTTCACACAAAAAGCCGTGGGAAAATTAAGAATGGATTGTAATAAAAGATATTTTAATTTAAGAGACCAATCATAACATAAGCCTGGGGCCTGACAGGGTAGACAAGTTACACACACATCCACTGGTATGAACTGTGTGAGTTGTGTATTAACTGTGTGTTGTGTATGAAATCATAAATACTAATAAAGTGTTAATATGAAGCGTGATGTCATGAGTGGTGAAGTGACAGCAACAGAACTGAGTCACGTTTCCAACTGATCTGGTTTCCACTCGACTCTGGTGACTTCCTGCTCCCGACTTTCCCATGCACCAGTGTGTGTGTTTGTGTGTGTGTGTGTTACGGACAACAGGATGTGTGTGTCTGTTTCAAACAACAGGATGTGTGTGTGTCTCTGAGGGTTCAAGGTTTCATTTGGATCTTTTGAAACGGAGCCTCTGTCTCAGCCGGTCATGTTTGTAAATCACAGTTTGGATGAATCAGCGTCTGGAGACGTTTCCTCTCAACAGACGATGAAGATGAAGATGAAGAGTTCATGTCTTTAAGATGATTCCTGTGGGAAGAGAAGACGAGTGTAACGTGATGTGAAATGAATCCTCCTGGGAGAAGTGTAGTTAATTATTACAGGTGATGAAAGAAGAAGAAATGAATTAAAAGTTAAAGTAGAACATCGCTCATTAAAAGTGACAAATTAAATCCATCAGTTCTGTTTCTGAGCCGTGTCCCATTGTTATGATGATGAAGGTTCTGGGTCCATGTCTCCATCTGTGGGTTTCCATGTTTTATATTCTCATATTAGTCAGATGATGTGACGTCACTGCAGAAGGACGAGTTTATAGAGTCTCTCTCTCTCTCTCTCTCTCTGCCCCTCGCTCTCTCTCTGCCCCCCCCCTCCCTCTCTCTCTCTCTCTCTCTCTCTCTCTCTCTCTCTCTCTCTCTCTCTCTCTCTCTCTCTCTCTCTCTCTCTCTCTCTCTCTCTCTCTCTCTCTCTCTCTCTCTCTCTCTGTAGAGATAATGACTGTAAACATTTTCCTCTCAGACACGATTCAGGCAATCAATGCTGATCTACAGGGATTTACTCTCCTGACACACACACACACAAACACACACACTTATTTACACACACCAATTATAACAACATGATAACTGTGTGTTGATAAAACTTGCCAGAAATTCATTTTGTCATTTGATAGTTGACAGTTGTCCTCGAGCTTTAGTCTTCTGAGTTCTCTACAACGTGGACGTTCATGTCCTCATCAGTGAGAAGCTGAAGACCTCCTTGAGAATGAGGCCTGTGAAGGCCACAGCCTGAGAAGCTCAGTGATGATCGATGTAGAGTTTTAACTTCTTCCTTATGCCGACACAGAAGATGACGACGTTAACACAACAGTTTGTCATTAGTCTTGTTTCTGTTGTGTGTTTCAGGATCGTGCTGATCTGTGCTAAGAGGTCTCTGTGCGCTGCCTTCTCTGTGCTTCCCTACGGAGAGAGCTTCTACCTCAGGTAAGGAACCTCCTGGTTCTTCTGTGTTGCTCTGCTCAGAAGGTTCCTCACAAAGACACACACACACACACACACACACACCTTATGAGGAATCAGTCGCCGAGGTGAACACAGCTGAGGAGGAGCTGCTGTGGTCCCACCGACTGACCACAGCAGTGACCGTGAAGAAGAACTGATGACTCACACCCTGGTTGTGTGTCTCTGTAGTGACCCGACATTAAACCACCCGAGGAGGAGACACTCGTCTGGAAACATCTCCAACATCCTGGAGATGCTGCCGGGCCTCGAGGGCTTCCAGCTGGAGACGTACGGCCGGGTAAACACACACAAACGCATACACACATACACACACAATATGATTCCAGCCAGTTCAGGTGCTAATCGAATCCTCTGTCCCTCCCAGTCGGTGTCCTACGCCCAGTTCCTTCACTCCACTAACGCTCTGGTGAGGCAGCAGCCGTGGTCGACCTGTGACCTCACGCTGCAGATCCCCGTGAGCAGGAGCACACACAGCGTGACGGGCCGGGGCCCCCCCCCCAGCCGGCTGAACAGCTCCGTGGGCCTGGACCTGGGTAACACACACACACACACACACACACACACACAATCTCACTCACACACACACACAATCTCACACACACACACACACACACACATAGAACATGGAAATTCAAATATCTGGTCAACTTCAAACTGCTCAAATTGTGTGATGTGTAAATAACTGAATTAACACACAAACATACACGTGCATGTTCAGAGTATGAAGTGTTAACACAAACAAGCTCAGTCACTGTGTTTGTAAACATGTGAACATTGGTTTAGTCATTTGTTTCAAATGTAAAGACAATGACTGATTATATATAATGTATGTGGTTCTGTGTGTGTCTGTTTGTGTGTGTCCAGGTCTGGACGAGGTCACTGACTACGACCCTAACCTCCTCAGCGACCACCAGTGGCCGTGTGGGAAACACAAGCGGGTGCTGATCTTTGCCTCCTACATGGTAACAAGAAAAACACACAGTCACTCAACAGCTTAGTTTCCTTCCTCTGAGTGTGAAGACACACAATGTGTCAGAACAGACTCACAAACCCCAGTGTGTCTCACAGATGTTAAAGGATCAACTTCCTGTTTTTAACTCAACAAGAGTCAAACAGAAAGTTAGTGATACGTGATAAAGCTCAGTCCCATGAGAGGAACTGAACACAACACAACAACAACACAACAGGACTCACTACATGAGAAGAACCAGTTTGTAACTTCATGTTTAAAGTGTTTCTACATAAAGTCTGATGGAGATGAAGGAGCAGATGAACTGAGGAGGTCCTGATGGTAGAAGATGTGAAGAGCATGTTGTGTATCAAGAAGTGTTGTTGTGATCATAATCCAACATCAAAGGTCCCTTTAATTCAATCTGCACCAAATCACAAACACACGTACATATCAGGGAATTAATTATTTTCTGAGAATTAATTGAAAATAATATTTATTAAACACATAAATACATTCATATGTAGTTTGACCATAAAGGGTTAATTTATGTTCCTGACAGTTGTAAATGTTTCTACTTTGTCACGACTGTAAATCTCCTCTTTCCTCTGTTTAATCATTCTTCTCCTCCTCCGCTCCTTCTCCTCTGTTCTCCTTCTCTTCTCTTCTGTTCTCCTTCTCTTCTCCTTCTCTTCTGTTCTCCTTCTCTTCTGTTCTCCTTCTCTTCTGTTCTCCTTTTGTTCTCCTTCTCTTCTGTTCTCCTTCTCTTCTCCTTCTCTTCTGTTCTCCTTCTCTTCTGTTCTCCTTTTGTTCTCCTTCTCTTCTGTTCTCCTTCTCTTCTCCTTCTCTTCTGTTCTCCTTTTGTTCTCCTTCTGTTCTCCTTCTCTTCTGTTCTCCTCCTCCACTCCTTCTCCTCTGTTCTCCTTCTCCTCTGCCCCTTCTGTTCTCCTCCTCCTCTGCTCTCCTTCTCTTCTCCTCTGTTCTCCTTCTCTTCTCTTCTGTTCTCCTTCTCTTCTGTTATCCTTCTCTTCTGTTCTCCTTCTCCTCTGTTCTCCTTCTCTTCTCTTCTGTTCTCATTCTCTTCTGTTATCCTTCTCTTCTGTTCTCCTTCTGTTCTCCTTCTCCTCTGTTCTCCTTCTCTTCTCTTTTGTTATCCTTCTCCTCCTTCTCCTCTGCTCTCCTCCTCCTCTGCTCTCCTCCTCTTCTCTCTGTTTTCCATCAGACCACAGTTATTGAGTATGTGAAGCCGTCGGACCTGAAGAAGGACATGAACGAGACCTTCAAGGAGAAGTTCCCTCACATTAAACTCACTCTCAGTAAAATACGCAGGTATTTGGATGAAACTACAAGAGGCTGAACGTTGTGTGTTTGTGTTGCACATGAGATTGAGTGTTTGTGTGTCTGTTGTCAGTCTGAAGCGGGAGATGCGAGTCGTGGGGGAGGACTGTGGCCTGCAGCCCGTCACCATCTCCATGGCCTTCGTCTACTTTGAGAAGCTGGTGCTGCAGGGTCGACTCAACAAGCAGAACAGGTGCCATCATAAGATCCACCATTCAGGAGCTCCACGTGGTTCTTCTCTGTTGATTTGAGAACATGTAGAGCTTCATTCATATGAATTAGTGATGTTACACATGAATCACACGTTCACTCACAACAACTTCCTGACTCACTCACTCACAGGAAGCTGGTGTCAGCTGCCTGCATCCTATTGGCTGCTAAGATCAGCAGTGACCTGAAGAAACAGGAAGTCAAACACCTCATAGACGTAAGTGACACACACACACACATTCACACACACATGCACACACACATGCAAACACGCAGTTTCCATCCATACAATGATTTTAACATCAAGAACTAACAGAATAAATTTTGAGCATATTTGAGCTGATCGAAGCTGATTGTCCAGTCGAGACAAACTAATACTTCTAGTGTTCTTCTTCTTCTTCTTCTTCTTCTTCTTCTTCTTCTTCTTCTTCTTCTTCACTTCTCCTCCTTCTCCTCCTTCTGTCTGTGTAGAAGCTGGAGGAGCGCTTCAGGATCAGCAGGAGGGAGCTGATCTTCTTTGAGTTCACCATCCTGGTGGCCCTGGAGATGGCGCTGTACCTCCCTGAGAGCAAGGTGCTGCCTCATTACCGCCGCCTGGTGCAGCAGCAGCAGCTGTAGCAGTGCCAGGCTCATGAGCACTGCAGCACACGGGTCCCTCCCTTTTCCACACTGTCCTAGACGGATCCTCACGATGCCTGGCTCAAAGGCACTGAGGAAGCCCTCTCTGCTCACGATGAGGACACTGCGGTGGAACAGCAGGTCTGGTGATGCCTGGCTCATGGGTCAGGAGAGCAGCATCATTTCCCCCCCCTCCTTCAAACACCAAAGTGACGACACACTGTGAGCATGAACTTCACCACACGTGGGTTCATGGTTTCTCCTTTATCTGAGTTTCAGGTTCAGAACCAACTTCAGCCACATGACTGAAACTGAAACTGTTTAGTTCAGCTCGTTAATCTTTACTTCAGATTATCAAAGAGGCATGAAGTCACTTCACAGTGAATAACCAGAGTGACCGCGACAAACAGCTCTGTTCAAATCAGATTTAATCTCACTCACACATGTGGCAGGAACATTTTATGCAAAATATCTTTTCACTTCCTCACTGGGGAGAAACATCGAGTTAAGATCAAAGTGTGTTT
Source organism: Platichthys flesus (assembly GCF_949316205.1). NCBI lineage: Eukaryota > Metazoa > Chordata > Actinopteri > Pleuronectiformes > Pleuronectidae > Platichthys > Platichthys flesus. Next base: position 27,705,654 of record NC_084951.1, on the reverse strand, counting down.
CACTAATTCAACTTTACATCAAACTGAATCTCTCTTCTTCTCTGCTGAGACTCGTTCCTCTGGTACCTTCGGCTCAGAGCTGGTTTTTCACTGTACAGGATGTAATTTATAAAATACAGAGATAGTATCAGCGGATACATAAGAAGACATTGGATTAATTTAAGAATATTCTTTGATGATAAACTAAATCTTTTTGTATTTTATGCTTCAGGTTGGAAACGGTTTGAAGATATATTCACTTGGTAGTTTCCAGACTGAATATTCACTGAGTGAAGAAAACATCGGATCAATGATATAAACACATGGTTTTTAATTTTGTGCCATGGATTTAAAAGATGGCTCTAAAACTGTTGAATTCAAATAACAATGGAATATTACGAAGTTTCCATCAGTGAATCAAAACGTAACAGTTCAGGTAGAAAAACAAGAAAATCTGTTCTGCTGCGTTTTGATGAACATCTAACTCTCTCCTGGCTCCTCCTGTTACACCAGTGAACTGTGAACTTTGCACCTGCATCATTATTAATATTGTGTATTTTCTTTTTAAAGTTGGAGGAGACGGTTTCTGTTGTTTTTGCACTTTGACTTTTTGCTTCTCGATCCTATATTTTATCACAAAGTAACAAGCGTAATAATATTTTTCTATATTTGAAGTATCTTGTTGTACTCTTTTATATTGACCGAGTCACTGAAATATATTTATTACTTATGATCCTGGAGGTGTTAATCGTGATTCTTCCTCAGAGGTTTGTTCTCTTGTGATTAAGAGACGTTCTCTCTCCAGAGTTTAGACTCTAGTTCTGATACGTGACCCAAACGTTCCCAGAAGCTTGAAGCTCGAGTCTGGTTCATGTCTCGTTATTTTCAAATATATATATAATATAAAAGTAATTCTCCTTCTGCCTGGAGCGATCATCGGCCTTCACGTCAGGAAAGAGACCTTCAGCCAAGTTCATCTTTAATGTCCAGCTTTAATTCACACGTGCACCAAATCACACACACTCATAAAAGTCAGTCTAATTGTTTTCATCATGAATTATTCTCTGAGAAGCTTCAAACGTGTTCCGGTCGTTCTGATGAAGTGCATCTTCATCTTCACCTGAAGAACCTCACCATGCTGGAGTTTCAGTTGGTTTTGAATCCACAGTTTAATGGACGACTCGTTCGTGTTGAATCCACCAGTGTGAAAAGAATTCTGGGTATTTTGATAAAAAGAAAGTAGAACCAGCACATGATGTTCCAAAGTGTCTTCTCTACATTAGAGAAGAGTGATATTGATTCTATGCAGCTTCGATCGTGATCAGCTGATCATCGTCCTCCTGTGTTTTACCTTTAATGTGCCACAGACTCCTTTGATCTAAATGTCATGTTTCTCATTTTGTACCAACTCATATTTTTACTGAGGCTGTAAAGGGAAAAATGTGCCAGTTTCTCTTTCATTAATATTATTATGTTATTCATAGTGTGTTTACTTTATAAGTTAGATTGATTTTTGTATGGTGGTTTTTTATTATCGAGTGGATGCAGTTGTTTTAATAACGTGACCCTGATAAATATAAAACAAACGTGAATATGGTCAAATGAATACAATTTTCTCCTGCTCACACAGTGACTGTCACACTGCACTAAGTATATTTATAGAAATGTTTTGTAACAGATAAAGACCATAAACTGTTTAAAATGTCCATGTTCAATTCATGTCAAATTTATTTTCAATAAAAATATGTAATTTACTGCTTCTAATGTGTGGAACATGATTTAATGAACTTTAAACCAGAGAAAACGTGTAAATAGATGGGTTTGGCTGTTCAAACTCAAATAACTGCCTTGCTTTATTTGCCTCAGGGCATTATAGGAGTTCTCCAGCAGTGCATGATGGGAGTTCTCCAGCAGTCTAGACCTATAGCAGCATATCTAAGGGATGTTTCAGGACCTGATCCAGAACTATAGATGAACGTTTTAGGTTTAACCTTGAATGTAGAGATGATGTCTGAGTCTAGAACCCATGCTGATCATAAAGAATCACACTGGTCCAGTCTCGAGGGAACAGATGGACGAGCTCCTCAGGTTCCTTCTGAGACAGGATGTTCTTGATGTTCATGATACTGTGCCGGTGGAAGAAAGCTGTCCTAGAAACTTGTTCTATATGTGGTTCACATGTCCTGGTCCTAACTCAGGTTCCTCACAGTGGAGCTGGGGACACACTAACACCAAGGGGACTATCTGGTCCCACAGTGTTTCTGTCAGATGTTTAGGGACAATAACAAGGAGCTCAGTCTGAATTTAGAAATAAGAAGTTCTGGGTCATTCAGACCTCGATGTTCTTGAGACGTTCCTAAAGTAGAACTCAGTCAGGGGTCATTATCCTTCATGATGTTTCAATGAGTCTGATAAACTGTGGATCAAAGCAACACTCAGAGACTTCCTGTGCTGATCAGGTCCAGAGAACCAGTGATGGGGGAGGAGACACAGAAACTCCAGCTCGGTGAAAACCAGCTGCAGCTTCTGCTCTGATCCTGAAGCAGCTGAGACCAGAGCAGCTGATCCCAGAGCAGCTGAGACCAGAGGAGCTCGGTGTTTCACTTCTACAGAGTCACTGAGCGGCTGCTTCAGATGTGGTGAAGGTTAACTAACCAGGTGATTGTGAACTAACCAGGTGAATATTAACTAACCAGGTGAATGTTAACTAACCAGCTGTACGAGCTCCTCATAAGGTGAAGAGTATCGGTCCGAGGAAAGAACCTTGAGGAACTCCATGAGTAACTTGTGTGTGCACGGAGGATTCAAGAGATTCAAGATTCAAAATTTGTATTATCAAATGCACAACAATAACATTAAGCTTGAGTCACAGGCTCTCTTCTAGCAATGCTCAAGTAATTACAACCTATAAAATAAAATAGAAATAGTATAATATAGAATAAAATAGAATATTTTAGTCATGACTTATTGAAATCTATAAGAACAGTAATTCAGGCCCGAGGTAACAAATGCATATAACTAGATACAAAGTTTATTATATTACTTAAAAGTTATTTACTATTTAAGAGTAAATGATCTGTAACATGAAGTTACTGAGTTACAGTTACATTTACATCAATAGTTACAGCTACAGTTATAGTTACAGTTACAGTTATAGTTACAGTTATAGTTACAGTTATAGTTATAGTTACAGTTACATTTAACCTGAAGCAAAGTGGAGAACAGAGAACATGAAGCTTCTCCACTGACGCAGTTCATCTGTACCTGAGTAACAGTGTCCACATGTCTGTAGGGGGCGCTGTGGAGTGAGTCCCTGAGGTTAGACTCCACCTCAGTGTCGGTGCACGTGATGGAGTCGACTTCAACCTGCAACACAACAGTTTAAACATTTAGAAACACATTTATATTGTTTGTTAACAAGAACTGTACGTTTCAAAGTACTGTCTGTTATGAAATGTATTATTATTAATAATTCTATGAAGATGTTTTGCTCCGGAGCTGCTCACCTTGTTGAGACCTCAGGATCAGGTTCGGTTTGGATCACTGAACTGAGCCAGAGAGTAAAGTTCAAACTGCTCCACTGAGGATGAGGAGGTCACTCTGACGTCTGCCACCTCCTCGTATTCTGCCTCAACCTGCAGGAGGAAGATGATCAGCTGGTTTCACTGAGGAAGATGAAGATGATCCCAATTCACTGAACTCACCTCGTCTTCATCTGGAGGTTCAGGAGACTCTGGAAAACACGATGATCAGAACTCAAATCATTCTGTATATGAATCTATATGAAATGTGTGTTTGTGTGTGTGTGTGTGTGTGTGTGTGTGTAATATTGCATTGTGTATTACCTGTGTGTTTACTGGTTCTGTTCCTGCAGAAAACCACCACAGTCACTGAGAGTGTGATGATGAAGATGATGAGGATGATGACACTCACAGTCAGCAGGAGAGGTGTGATCTTGTGATTCGTGAATATGGTCTATACAAATAAAATTTGATTGATTGATCTTAGTAACATGAAGTACATATTAAATCATTAATAGAAACAGGAAGTACATATTAAATCCTCCAGCATCACTTCCTTCCTCTTCAGACACGATGACATCACGATGAGTTTGAACGTGACTTTGTTCATTTTTCAGTTTCCTGGTGAAAACACCTTCTTACTGGGAGTTTACCTGAGGAGCAGATGACTGCTCACTGGTTTCAGGAGAGCTGGAGGTGGGAGCTGTGGTTGTGGCTGCTGGGAGAGATGTTGGAGAAGGTTCCTCTGGCCTGTTCGGTGTTGAAGAAGGTGAAGCTGTGAAACAATTACAAACACAACACACACACACACACACACATAGTTACATTATCACCAGGGTGAATGGAGATTATGTAAACTATGATTTGGTGATGTACAAATAAAATAGATTCATAGAATATTTGTAGAATGTGAATCAGTTTGTGTAGAAACTCACCGTCTGTGACGAAGATCTCAACCCTTTCGTTTGAGTCTGGAAGAAGAGGTCTCTTCAAACCACACGTGTACTTTCCAGAGTCGGACTTCTTCAGCTCTTTTATTGTCACATGAACAAATCGATAAGATAGTAGATCAGGTGCTTCTTCGTATCTGATGCTGTATCTGCCTCTCTGAGCTGAGACGTTGTCTGTCTCAATCAGGACGTCTCCGTCTCCACACGACTTCCTGCAGAAAAGCTTTGTCTCTCCAGAGAAGAAAAATGAGCAGCTGACTGTGACAGATCCTCCTTCAGGTCCAGTGAACACAGACTCAGTGAGACCGTCCTGCAACAAGGAGCCTGAAACATCCACACTCCTCCATGTTAGCAGACGGGACACGGAGCAAAGACAGAAACCGAAGCACACGTTCAATAAATGATTCTCAAAGATGATTCTGTCTTTTCAGGTCGTTCTCATCTCACTGAGGTTTGTTCAAGTGTTTCTGATCCGTTTGGTCTGAGACTGACTCCTGATTGACAGCTGAGACTGACTCCTGATTGACAGCTGAGACTGTTTCCTGATTGACAGCTGACACTGACTCCTGATTGACAGCTGAGACTGTTTCCTGATGGACAGCTGAGACTGACTCTTGATTGACAGCTGACACTGACTCCTGGTTGAGAGCTGAGATGTATCCTGATTGACAGCTGAGACTGACTCCTGATTGACAGCTGAGACTGTTTCCTGATTGACAGCTGAGACTGACTCATGATTGACAGCTGAGACTGACTCCTGATTGACAGCTGAGACTGTTTCCTGATTGACAGCTGAGACTGACTCTTGATTGACAGCTGACACTGACTCCTGATTGACAGCTGAGATGTATCCTGATTGACAGCTGAGACTGACTCCTGATTGACAGCTGAGACTGTTTCCTGATTGACAGCTGAGACTGACTCATGATTGACAGCTGAGACTGACTCCTGATTGACAGTTGACACTGACTCCTGATTGACAGCTGAGACTGACTCTTGATTGACAGCTGAGACTGACTCTTGATTGACAGCTGAGACTGACTCCTGATTGACAGCTGAGACTGACTCCTGATTGACAGCTGTAACTGACTCCTGATTGACAGATGACACTGACTCCTGATTGACAGCTGTAACTGACTCCTGATTGACAGATGACACTGACTCTTGATTGACAGCTGAGACTGACTCTTGATTGACAGCTGAGATGTATCCTGATTGACAGCTGAGACTGACTCCTGATTGACAGCTGTAACTGACTCCTGATTGACAGATGACACTGACTCTTGATTGACAGCTGAGACTGACTCTTGATTGACAGCTGAGATGTATCCTGATTGACAGCTGAGACTGACTCCTGATTGACAGCTGAGACTGACTCATGATGTTTTCTCTTCACAGTTTTAATGTTACTTCAAGAAATTCACAGAGACGACTTCTTTTCGTTCATTTCCTGTTTTGTCTCAGGTTGAATCGACGTCTGGAAACAAATAAAAGTCTAAATACGACTCAAAGAAATTTATATAAAATCAAATAAATAGATTGAATGATTATTTCAGGAAAATATCAAAGGAAACAAATAATAAATGTATCAGACAAATTAAAGAAACTGAATTCTTGGAAACACTGTGTCACAGGAAATGAGTGAAACATGAGTCGATCACTTCTGCTGATAAACTGGACTTTGAACCTGAGGTCATGAAACTGAACGAGTGAGAGAGACGGAGGAGAAGAAAAGAAACACGATCAAATATTAATAACTTCAAAGAAACACGATCAAATATTAATAACTTCAAAGAAACAACAGAGTTTCAGAGAGAAAGTAAAATCAACTCACTGAGAGAGAAGAAGATGAGGATGAGATGAGCCTTCATGTTGAGGACTGAAGCTCTAACGATGCTTCACTTCCTGCTTCACAGGAAATCACCAAACTGTCACTTCCCTAAAAGACATGAAGAGGAACGCCGCCCCCCCCCCTCCCTCGCTTGTTCACGCAGCACTTCTCATTCTTTCTTCTGTCACTTTCAACTTATTCCTCAAACTCATATATTGGAATCATCAGAAAAATGTGATCAAGGTTAAAAAAAATTTGAAGAAATTCTGTGAAGACTTAAACTAGCAGGTCAGTGACCTTTGACCTCTGTATCCAAACAGTTCATCTGTGAACGTTTACACCAAATTCAAAGAAGATTCCTTTTCTGAGTTCTGGAGACAACCTGTGAACATCTATCTGGACACTAGGGGGCGCCTGCTCAGAGACAAACTGTCTCATCTTGTCCCAAGTTCCACGAAAGAATGTGTGTGTTATGATTTTATAGATTCTGAGCAAAACACACTTAGAAAAAAGAACAAAGAATCAATTTAATAAATCCGTTTAATTTCAAATCAGATTAGAAAACAACATAAAGTACTACACACACACACATACACACACACACACACACACACACTCACACACACTCACACACACACTCACACACACACTCACACACTCACTCACACACTCTCACACACAGACACACTCTCTCTCAGGGCTGCATGCGAATGGCTCCGTCCAGTCTGATGACCTCGCCGTTAATCATGGGGTTCTCAGCCAGTGATGTCACCAGGTGGGCAAACTCCGCGGGGTCTCCCAGGCGCGAGGGGAAGGGCACCTGACGGGCGAGGAACGAGCGCACCTTCTCTGGAAGACCAGCGAGGAGGGGCGTGGAGAACAGACCTGCAGGACCAGAGGAGGGGACATGAGGGACACCACCAACTGACCAGGTGGAGGTCAACTGACCAGGTGAAGGTCAACGAACCAGGTGAAGGTCAACTGACCAGGTGAAGGTCAAAGGACCAGGTGAAGGTCAACTGACCAGGTGAAGGTCAAAAGACCAGGTGAAGGTCAACGGACCAGGTGAAGGTCAAAGGACCAGTTGAAGGTCAACTGACCAGGTGAAGGTCAAAAGACCAGGTGAAGGTCAACGGACCAGGTGAAGGTCAACTGACCAGGTGAAGGTCAACTGACCAGGTGAAGGTCAACTGACAAGGTGAAGGTCAAAAGACCAGGTGAAAAGGTCAACAGACCAAGTGAAGGTCACCGGACCAGGTGAAGGTCAACGGACCAGGTGAAGGTCAACAGACCAGGTGAAGGTCAACGGACCAGGTCAAGGTCAACGGACCAGGTGAAGGTCAACGGACCAGGTGAAGGTCAACAGACTAGGTGAAGGTCGACTGACCAGGTGAAGGTCAACGGACCAGGTGAAGGTCAACGGACCAGGTGAAGGTCAACAGACTAGGTGAAGGTCGACTGACCAGGTGAAGGTCAACGGACCAGGTGAAGGTCAACAGACCAGGTGAAGGTCAACGGACCAGGTGAAGGTCAACAGACCAGGTGAAGGTCAACGGACCAGGTGAAGGTCAACAGACCAGGTGAAGGTCGACTAACCAGGTGAAGGTCAACGGACCAGGTGAAGGTCAACTGACCAGGTGAAGGTCAACTGACAAGGTGAAGGTCAAAAGACCAGGTGAAAAGGTCAACAGACCAAGTGAAGGTCACCGGACCAGGTGAAGGTCAACGGACCAGGTGAAGGTCAACGGACCAGGTGAAGGTCAACAGACTAGGTGAAGGTCGACTGACCAGGTGAAGTTCAACGGACCAGGTGAAGGTCAACAGACCAGGTGAAGGTCAACGGACCAGGTGAAGGTCAACAGACCAGGTGAAGGTCAACGGACCAGTTGAAGGTCAACAGACCAGGTGAAGGTCGACTGACCAGGTGAAGGTCAACGGACCAGCTGTACCAGCTCCTCATATGGTGAAGAGTATCGGTCCGAGAACAGAACCTTGTGGAACTCCATTAGTAACTTGTGTGACAACCCTGGAGTTGTCTGCTGTGCTTGTGTTTGTGTGTCAGGTCCTGTGGGCGGAGTCAGACCCTGGTGATCAGCAGGGCTGTGGCCCACCTGGGGGGACCTCTTCTTAAGAGGCCTGCAGACTGGGCTCTGGTCTCTCATCCACTGGGTTTCTTTGTATTTATTCTTTGTAGAATAAATATTATAACTGCAGAACTTTGTGGCCGTCTGTGTTTCACTTGTGTGTGCATGGAGGAGTCATGTTGACTTATTGAAATCTATAAGAACAGTAATTCAGACTAGAGGTAACAAATGCATATAACTAGATACAAAGTTTATTAATATTATTTAGAAGTTATTTACAATTTAAGAGGAAACTTTCTCTAAAATCAAGTTACAGTTATAGTTACAGTTATAGTTACAGCTATAGTTATAGTTACAGTTATAGTTACAGCTATAGTTATAGTTACAGTTATAGTTAAAGTTATAGTTACAGTTATAGTTATAGTTACTGAGTTACAGTTACATTTACATCTATAGTTACAGCTACAGTTATAGTTACAGTTACAGTTACAGTTATAGTTACAGTTATAGTTATAGTTACAGTTACAGTTATAGTTATAGTTATAGTTACAGTTACATTTAACCTGAAGCAAAGTGGAGAACAGAGAACATGAAGCTTCTCCACTGACACAGTTCATCTGTACCTGAGTAACAGTGTCCACATGTCTATAGGGGGCGCTGTGGAGTGAGTCCCTGAGGTTAGACTCCACCTCAGTGTCGGTGCACGTGATGGAGTCGACTTCAACCTGCAACAAACAGTTTAAACATTTAGAAACACATTTATATTGTTTATTAACAAGTACTGTACGTTTCAAAGTACTGTCTGTTATGAAATGTTTTATTATTAATAATTCTAATGATGTGTTTGTGTGTCTGTGTCTGTGTCTGTGTGTGTGTGTGTGTGTGTGTAATATTATACTGTGTATTACCTGTGTGTTTACTGGTTCTCATCCTGCAGAAAACCATCACAGTGACTGAGAGTGTGATGATGATGATGAAGATGAAACTCACATTCAGCAGAAGAGCTGCGATCTTAGTAACAGGAAGTACATATTAAATCATTAATAGAAACAGGAAGTACATATTTAATCCTCCAGCATCACTTCCTTCCTCTTCAGACACGATGACATCACGATGAGTTTGAACGTGACTTTGTTCATTTTTCAGTTTCCTGATGAAAACACCTTCTTACTGGGAGTTTACCTGAGGAGCAGATGACTGCTCACTGGTTTCAGGAGAGCTGGAGGTGGGAGCTGTGGTTGTGGCTGCTGGGAGAGATGTTGGAGAAGGTGAAGCTGTGAAACCATTACAAACACAACACACACACACACAGACATTGTTACATTATCACCAGGGTGAATGGAGATTATGTAAACTATGATTTGGTGATGTACAAATAAAATAGATTCATAGAATATTTGTAGAATGTGAATCAGTTTGTGTAGAAACTCACCATCTGTGACGAAGATCTCAACCCTTTCGTTTCCGTCTGGAAGAAGAGTTCTCTTCAAACCACACGTGTACTTTCCAGAGTCGGACTTCTTCAGCTCTTTTATTGTCACAATAACAAATGAATTAGATAGTAGATCAGGTGCTTCTTCGTATCTGATGCTGTATCTGCCTCTCTGAGCTGAGACGTTGTCTGTCTCAATCAGGACGTCTCCGTCTTCACACGACTTCCTGCAGAAAAGCTTTGTCTCTCCAGAGAAGAAAAATGAGCAGCTGACTGTGACAGATCCTCCTTCAGGTCCAGTGAACACAGACTCAGTGAGACCGTCCTGCAACAAGGAGCCTGAAACATCCACACTCCTCCATGTTAGCAGACGGGACACGGAGCAAAGACAGAAACCGAAGCACACGTTCAATAAATGATTCTCAAAGATGATTCTGTCTTTTCAGGTCGTTCTCATCTCACTGAGGTTTGTTCAAGTGTTTCTGATCCGTTTGGTCTGAGACTGACTCCTGATTGACAGCTGAGACTGACTCCTGATTGACAGCTGAGACTGTTTCCTGATTGACAGCTGAGACTGACTCATGATTGACAGCTGAGACTGACTCCTGATTGACAGCTGACACTGACTCCTGATTGACAGCTGAGACTGACTCCTGATTGACAGCTTACACTCACTCCTGATTGACAGCTGACACTGACTCCTGATTGACAGCTGACACTGACTCCTGATTGACAGCTGTAACTGACTCCTGATTGACAGATGACACTGACTCCTGATTGACAGCTGACACTGACTCCTGATTGACAGCTGTAACTGACTCCTGATTGACAGCTGAGACTGACTCCTGATTGACAGCTGAGACTGACTTCTGATTGACAGCTGACACTGACTCCTGATTGACAGCTGAGACTGTTTCCTGATGGACAGCTGAGACTGACTCTTGATTGACAGCTGACACTGACTCCTGATTGACAGCTGAGACTGACTCCTGATTGACAGCTTACACTCACTCCTGATTGACAGCTGACACTGACTCCTGATTGACAGCTGACACTGACTCCTGATTGACAGCTGTAACTGACTCCTGATTGACAGATGACACTGACTCCTGATTGACAGCTGACACTGACTCCTGATTGACAGATGACACTGACTCCTGATTGACAGCTGACACTGACTCCTGATTGACAGCTGTAACTGACTCCTGATTGACAGATGACACTGACTCCTGATTGACAGCTGTAACTGACTCCTGATTGACAGATGACACTGACTCTTGATTGACAGCTGAGACTGACTCTTGATTGACAGCTGAGATGTATCCTGATTGACAGCTGAGACTGACTCCTGATTGACAGCTGAGACTGACTCATGATGTTTTCTCTTCACAGTTTTAATGTTACTTCAAGAAATTCACAGAGACGACTTCTTTTCGTTCATTTCCTGTTTTGTCTCAGGTTGAATCGACGTCTGGGGACAAATAAAAGTCTAAATACGACTCAAAGAAATTTGTATGAAATCAAATAAATAGATTGAATGAATATTTCAGGAAAATATCAAAGGAAACAAATAATAAATGTATCAGACAAATTAAAGAAACTGAATTCTTGGAAACACTGTGTCACAGGAAATGAGTGAAACATGAGTCGATCACTTCTGCTGATAAACTGGACTTTGAACCTGAGGTCATGAAACTGAACGAGTGAGAGAGACGGAGGAGAAGAAAAGAAACACGATCAAATATTAATAACTTCAAAGAAACACGATCAAATATTAATAACTTCAAAGAACCAACAGAGTTTCAGAGAGAAAGTAAAATCAACTCACTGAGAGAGAAGAAGATGAGGATGAGATGAGCATTCATGTTGAGGACTGAAGCTCTAACGCTGCTTCACTTCCTGCTTCACAGGAAATCACCAAACTGTCACTTCCCTAAAGGACCTGAAGAAGAACCACCCCCCCCCCCCCCCCTCACTTGTTCACGCAGTGTTCACATTCTTTCTTCTGTAACAACTTATTCCTCAAACTCATTTATTGGAATCATCAGAAAAATGTGATCAAGGTTAAAAAAAAAATTGGAAGAGATTCTATGAAGACTTAAACTAGCAGGTCAGTGACCTCTGCCCTTTGACCTCTGGAATCCTACCAGTTCATTTGTCAAAGTTTACACCAAATTTAAAGAAGATTCCTTTTCCGAGTTCTGGAGACAAACTGTGAACATCTATCTGGACACTAGGGGGCGCCTGCTCAGAGACAAGATAAGATAAGATATAAGATATGTTTATTCATACCAAACACATTCACAGACATGCACAGACACACTCATGCAGGTAGAGAAATGTAACCTCTGCTTTTGACCCATCTGGTGCAGGACACACAGAGCGGTGAGCGACCATGTACGGCGCTCGGGGAGCAGATGTTGGGGGAGTAAGGTGCCTTGCTCAGGGGCACTAGACAGGGTAGGGAGAATCCTCTTGGATTTTTGGACAGATCAATCCAGGTTCGTCTTTTGTTGTCTCTCCGTGGAGTCGAACCAGAGACCTCCTCTGCCCATAGTCCAAGTTTCGGCCACTAGACCACCGCCTCTCCATGAACTGTCTCATCTTGTCCCAAGTTCAACGAAAGAATGTGTGTGTTATGATTTTAAAGATTCTGAGCAAAACACACTTAGAAAAAAGAACAAAGAATCAAGTGAACAAATCCGTTTAATTTCAAATCAGATTAGAAAACAACATAAAGTACAACACACACACACACTCACTCACACACTCACACACTCACACACTCACTCACACTCTCTCTCAGGGCTGCATGCGAATGGCTCCGTCCAGTCTGATGACCTCGCCGTTAATCATGGGGTTCTCAGCCAGTGATGTCACCAGGTGGGCAAACTCCGCGGGGTCTCCCAGGCGCGAGGGGAAGGGCACCTGACGGGCGAGGAACGAGCGCACCTTCTCTGGAAGACCAGCGAGGAGGGGCGTGGAGAACAGACCTGCAGGACCAGAGGAGGGGACATGAGGGACACCACCAACTGACCAGGTGGAGGTCAACTGACCAGGTGAAGGTCAACTGACCAGGTGGAGGTCAAAAGACCAGGTGAAAAGGTCAACAGACCAGGTGAAGGTCAAAAGACCAGGTGAAAAATGTCAACTGACCAGCTGTATGTTAATTGACCAGGTGAAGGTCAACGGACCAGGTGAAGGTCAAAAGACCAGGTGAAAAGGTCAACTGACCAGGTCAAGGTCAACTGACCAGGTGAAAAGGTCAACTGACCAGGTGAAGGTCAACGGACCAGGTGAAAAGGTCAACTGACCAGCTGTATGTTAACTGACCAGGTGAAGGTCAACGGACCAGGTGAAAAGGTCTACTGACCAGCTGTATGTTAACTGACCAGGTGAAGGTCCACTGACCAGGTGAAGGTCAACAGACTAGGTGAAAAGGTCAACTGACCAGGTGAAGGTCAACTAACCATGTGTATGTTAACTGACCAGCTGTATGTTAACTAACCAGGTGTATGTTAACTAACCAGGTGTATATTAAATAACCAGCTGTATGTTAACTAACCAGCTGTACGTTAACTAACCAGGTGTATGTTAGCTAACCAGGTGTTTATTAACTAACCAGCTGTATATTAACTAACCAGCTGTACGTTAACTAACCAGGCGTATGTTAGCCAACCAGGTGTTTATTAACTAACCAGCTGCATGTTAACTAGCCAGGTGTTTATTAACTAACCAGCTGTATATTAACTAACCAGCTGTACGTTAACTAACCAGTTGTACGTTAACTAACCAGTTGTACGTTAACTAACCAGGTGTATGTTAGCTAACCAGGTGTTTATTAAATAACCAGCTGCATGCTTACTAACCAGGTGTTTATTAACTAACCAGCTGTACGTTAACTTACCAGCTGTACGTTAACTAACCAGCTGTACGTTAACTAACCAGGTGTATGTTAGCTAACCAGGTGTATGTTAGCTAACCAGGTGTTTATTAACTAACCAGGTGTTTATTAACTAACCAGCTGTATATTAACTAACCAGCTGTGCGTTAACTAACCAGTTGTATGTTAGCTAACCAGGTGTTTGTTAACTAACCAGCTGCATGTTAACTAACCAGGTGTATGTTAACTAACCAGCTGTATGTTAACTAACCAGCTGTACGTTAACTTACCAGGTGTAAGTTAACTAACCAGGTGTATGTTAGCTAACCAGCTGTATGTTAACTAACCAGCTGAATGTTAACTAACCAGCTGAATGTTAACTAACCAGGTGTATGTTAGCTAACCAGGTGTTTATTAACTAACCAGGTGTATGTTAACTAACCAGATGTTTATTAACTAACCAGCTGTAGGTTAACTAACCAGCTGTACGTTAACTAACCAGGTGTATGTTAACTAACCAGCTGTACGTTAACTAACCAGGTTTATGTTAGCTAACCAGGTGTTTATTAAGTAACCAGCTGCATGCTAACTAACCAGGTGTTTATTAACTAACCAGCTGTATATTAACTAACCAGCTGTATATTAACTAACCAGGTGTATGTTAGCTAACCAGGTGTTTATTAACTAACCAGCTGTAGGTTAACTAACAAGCTGAATGTTAACTAACCAGGTGTATGTTAGCCAACCAGGTGTTTATTAACTAACCAACTGTATGTTAACTAACCAGGTGTATGTTAACTAACCAGCTGTATGTTAACTAACCAGCTGTATGTTAACTAACCAGCTGTATGTTAGCTAACCAGCTGTATGTTAACTAACCAGCTGTAGGTTAACTAACCAGCTGAATGTTAACTAACCAGGTGTATGTTAACTAACCAGATGTTTATTAACTAACCAGCTGTAAGTTAACTAACCAGCTGTACGTTAACTAACCAGGTGTATGTTAGCTAACCAGGTGTTTATTAACTAACCAGCTGCATGCTAACTAACCAGGTGTTTATTAACTAACCAGCTGTATGTTAACTAACCAGGTGTATGTTAGCTAACCAGGTGTTTATTAACTAACCAGCTGTAGGTTAACTAACAAGCTGAATGTTAACTAACCAGGTGTTTATTAACTAACCAGCTGTATGTTAACTAACCAGCTGTATGTTAACTAACCAGGTGTATGTTAACTAACCAGGTGTACGTTAACTAACCAGGTGTATGTTAACTAACCAGCTGTATATTAACTAACCAGGTGTATGTTAACTAACCAGGTGTATGTTAACTAACCAGGTGTACGTTAACTAACCAGGTGTTTATTAACTAACCAGGTGTATGTTAACTAACCAGCTGTACGTTAACTAACCAGGTGTATGTTAACTAACCAGGTGTATTTTAACTAACCAGGTGTTTATTAACTAACCAGGTGTATGTTAACTAACCAGCTGTATGTTAACTAACCAGGTGTATTTTAACTAACCAGGTGTATGTTAACTAACCAGCTGTATGTTAACTAACCAGGTGTACGTTAACTAACCAGGTGTATGTTAACTAACCAGCTGTATGTTAACTAACCAGGTGTATGTTAACTAACCAGGTGTATATTAACTAACCAGGTGTATGTTAGCTAACCAGGTGTTTATTAACTAACCAGCTGTAGGTTAACTAACAAGCTGAATGTTAACTAACCAGGTGTATGTTAGCCAACCAGGTGTTTATTAACTAACCAACTGTATGTTAACTAACCAGGTGTATGTTAACTAACCAGCTGTATGTTAACTAACCAGCTGTATGTTAGCTAACCAGCTGTATGTTAACTAACCAGCTGTAGGTTAACTAACCAGCTGAATGTTAACTAACCAGGTGTATGTTAACTAACCAGATGTTTATTAACTAACCAGCTGTAAGTTAACTAACCAGCTGTACGTTAACTAACCAGGTGTATGTTAGCTAACCAGGTGTTTATTAACTAACCAGCTGCATGCTAACTAACCAGGTGTTTATTAACTAACCAGCTGTATGTTAACTAACCAGGTGTATGTTAGCTAACCAGGTGTTTATTAACTAACCAGCTGTAGGTTAACTAACAAGCTGAATGTTAACTAACCAGGTGTATGTTAGCTAACCAGGTGTTTATTAACTAACCAGCTGTATGTTAACTAACCAGCTGTATGTTAACTAACCAGGTGTATGTTAACTAACCAGGTGTACGTTAACTAACCAGGTGTTTATTAACTAACCAGGTGTACGTTAACTAACCAGGTGTTTATTAACTAACCAGGTGTATGTTAACTAACCAGCTGTACGTTAACTAACCAGGTGTATGTTAACTAACCAGGTGTATTTTAACTAACCAGGTGTTTATTAACTAACCAGGTGTATGTTAACTAACCAGCTGTATGTTAACTAACCAGGTGTATTTTAACTAACCAGGTGTATGTTAACTAACCAGGTGTACGTTAACTAACCAGGTGTTTATTAACTAACCAGGTGTATGTTAACTAACCAGCTGTACGTTAACTAACCAGGTGTATGTTAACTAACCAGGTGTATGTTAACTAACCAGGTGTATGTTAACTAACCAGGTGTATGTTAACTAACCCGGGGCGATGGTTATGACCCGGATGCCCATCGGTGCCAGGTCTCGAGCGATGGGCAGCGTCATCCCCACGATTCCTCCTTTAGACGCTGAGTACGCTGCTTGACCGACCTGCACATCAAACACTCTCATTATTAATGAATGTTATTAATCATTAATACTTAACTTTCATCATTATTCAACTCTAGCAACTGTTGTATGAACAATTAACTGTTTAACTTTACTTTGGTAACTATTTAAAACAAACTCTTGTTGTTATAGAACATCTTTGATACAGATTTATGGTGGTTATGTTGTTTATGGTGTTTATGTTGTTTATGGTGTTTATGGTGGTTATGTTGTTTATGGTGGTTATGATGTTTATGGTGGTTATGGTGGTTATGATGTTTATGGTGGTTATGGTGTTTATGGTGTTTATGGTGTTTATGGTTAGGGTTATGGTGTTTATGGTGTTTATGGTGGTTATGGTGGTTATGGTGGTTATGGTGTTTATGGTGATTATGGTGTTTATGGTGGTTATGGTGGTTATGATGTTTATGGTGGTTATGGTGGTTATGGTGTTTTGAACTCACCTGTCCATCAAACGCTGCCACGCTGGCCGTGTTGATGATGCAGCCGCGGTGGCCGTCGGCGTCCGGCTCGTTCTTCCCCATCTCGCCGACGGCCAGACGGATCACGTTGAAGGTTCCTGCGATGTTCACCTGCAGAGAAGGACACGTGTCACAGCAGCGCCGGAGGACACGGGACTGACTCGGCTTCGTGCTACGTACGTTGATGACACGCTGGAAGTCCTCCAGGCTGTGAGGACACGCCTTCTTAAAGTTGTACGTCTTCACCGCCACAGCGATGCCGGCACAGTTAACGGCCAAATCCAGTTTCCCAAACTTCTCTCTGGCCAGAGACACGGCCGCCTGCACCTCGGCCTCGGAGGTCACCTGCAGCCACAGGGACAAACCCCTGCAATGAACTCTGGGTAATGTCCTCTGTGGAGAGCTGGGGACAAGGTCTGAAAACACCTGTGACCACAGACGTGAACCTGCCAACAGGAAGCTGTGCTGTTTTCAGTGCTGGATGATGTGAGAGCGCCACCTACTGAGCGGAGGATGCATTACACCTCAGGCTCCAGCCGCAGCTTTTTAACTTTCTATTGAATCAGAGTTTTTTTTAATAAATAAAATTAATTAAACTAACAGAACAAAAAGAAAGGTGTCTGTTCTTGTTTTATTTCTGTCGGTCAGTGAAACATCTTCTCAAATATCACAAGTCAAATTATTTGTTACTTTCTCATGTTAATATTATTTCTTTAAAACTTTTATTATTTAGTCACAAACAGTTTCCCTGTACGTGTTAAGCTACCTGTCACTCAGATCCTGGTCTGAGCAGCTTGAAGAGGACGAGGACACATTTGTCTCTGTTGAACCACATGACTCACGTCTGCTGGAGCGAAGACACACCGATCCCCCAGACTCTGGGCCAGAGCGTGTCCATCGGAGGACGGCAGGTCCAGGACCACGGCGGACGCCCCGCACTGCAGCAGGCGCTCCACGGTGGCTCGGCCCAGACCGGAGGCCCCGCCGGTCACCAGGCCCACCATCCCCTGGACCACAGGGACGAGAGGGGGACGGGAGGGGGGGGGCAGGAGAGAGAGAGAGAATCAACACTCGCTCTGATGATTTAAAGTTTCCTCTTTAAACTGAAACTTTATTATAACTGGACGTCTGTGCATCCTAGCCCTCCTTACAGCGTCTCCTTTCCTAACTCCTTACATCGTCTCCTTTCCTGACTCCTCACAGCTTCTCCTTTTCTGACTCCTCACACCTTCTCCTTTCCTGACTCCTCACAGCTTCTCCTTTCCTAACTCCTTACATCGTCTCCTTACGTCTCCTCTCCTGACTCCTCACAGCTTCTCCTTTCCTGACTCCTTACAGCGTCTCCTTTCCTGACTCCTCACAGCTTCTCCTTTCCTGACTCCTCACAGCTTCTCCTTTCCTAACTCCTTACAGCGTCTCCTTTCCTGACTCCTTACAGCGTCTCCTTTCCTGACTCCTCACAGCTTCTCCTTTCCTAGCTCCTTACATCGTCTCCTTACGTCTCCTTTCCTGACTCCTCACAGCTTCTCCTTACGTCTCCTTTTCTAACTCCTTACATCGTCTCCTTTCCTGACTCCTCACAGCTTCTCCTTTTCTGACTCCTCACACCTTCTCCTTTCCTGACTCCTCACAGCTTCTCCTTTCCTAACTCCTTACATCGTCTCCTTACGTCTCCTCTCCTGACTCCTCACAGCTTCTCCTTTCCTGACTCCTTACAGTTTCTACTTTCCTGACTCCTTAACAACGTCTCCTTTCCTGACTCCTTACAACGTCTCCTTTCCTGACTCCTCACAGTTTCTCCTTTCCTAACTCCTTGCATCTTCTCCTTCTCATCTTTCCTTGAACCTAGGCGGAGGAATCGTGTTAGGAAAGGAGATGAGGTGACTTGGTGAGCAGCTGCAGGTAGGGGGCGCTGTGACTGTGTTCGACAAGTCTGAACTTCTGTGATTAAAAAGCACGTGAACGCGTGAATCAACGCAGGCGCTCGTTACTACTCTAACTCACGTATTATCTGCGTGCAGCATGTGCGTGAAGCGTGTGCGTGGAGCGTGTGTGTGCAGCGGACTCACCTTCACACACCGGATGTTCGCCATGTTGGATCTGGAGAGAAGAAGCTGACGTCAGAACAAAGATCGTTTATGCTGGAGAGAGGAGTCAAGAGTTGGATATTATAATGAGCACAACAATGACCGGTTATTGACAGCTGGTTGAACTTGTTTCATCATTTTCATGTAAAATAATAAATAACACATTGTTTTAAATGAAACTAGTTGATTCTATTAAAGCTAGTGCATTATTAGAATACAATTGTGGGAATAACCAATAATGTCTTTAAGGAAATAATGATCGTTTTCAACCTTATTTCTTTTTAGATTTAGTTTCTAACTTTGTAACACTTACAGTTATTGTTTCGTTTAATTTAAATGTGTATATTTATATATACAGTACATTGTAGCTTTTTGGAATGGAAATAAATAAGATCACAGTCTAATGGTTCATATTATTAACATAATTATTTACCTACAACATGTATAATTTAATGAGTTTAATAAAGTGTTAAAATAAAGTGGATGTAACCGGAATGACTCTCATTTACCTTCTTACTATGTTCAAATATGTATTATCATGCGGACCTGTATCTGAAAAACAGTCAGAGTGAGAGCTCTGTCACTTTACACATATTTGTTCACAGGATCCAAGAACGTATGGGCACCGCCCCCTTTCTAATCTGACCAATCGTGCTAAGGTTCAGGGAACAGACCATCTCCCCATAGGCTGACTCTCAGCGGGGTCGACCAATCACAGCAGCCCTGAGGCTCAGGTCAGGTCACAGCGATCATACTTCCGGGTTTATCTCCTCCAACGCTTTGATTGAATCATTTGATAAATAAAGTTATTCACCAGTGATATAGTAATATTCTCAGAGGGAGAAGTTTGAGAAGTGAAAATCACTTGAATGTGTGAATCGTGATTTCAGCTGAAATAAAACCAGCTGTGAACTTCACTCTGATGAAGGAGGTCAGGAGACGAAGGAGACGAAGGAGACGAAGGATCCACAGGAAACAAAAGATATGAACTCAGACGAATAAACCCAGAGACGCAGGAGACGAGGAGACGTGTGAGACAAGACCAGAAGCTTCACGAGGAGTCAAACAGGACCAGTTACAAGGTCAACCAGTAACAAACTCAACCAGTAACAAACTCAACCAGTAACAAACTCAAAGTCCAAACAACTGAGAGACAACGAAACACACGCAGCGAAAATAACTCAGATCATGAAAACAAAACATTTTCATCTATAAGTTCAACAGAAAGTCACAATCAAATATCCGTAAAGAATAAACTCTTCAACAACAAACAACTTGTAATTATTGAACTAACTCATAAAAGAGGAAACATGCTTTATGATTGGACGCAGGATGAATAAATGACCGAGAGCAGGAAGCTTTTCATAATTCACATTATGAGCGTTAGGTTATATTGGACCTGGGGATTAAGTGGGTGGAGCCTGAGTCAACAACACAAATCAGGACAAGCACCAGGAACAAGGAAACACTTTGATTACTGTTTGTCTCGATTGCTTAAGAACGATTTTTAAAACACGGTCAAAACAATTCACCAATCAGCAGAGCACATCAGATCCTTTGAAAAATAAAACACTCTTTAAAAACTATACACTGATTTATCAAAACCATATTTTGTTACTTAATTCTGTTTGAACCAGTTACACACTGCTGCTTCTAAACTAAACACTTTTAACAATTCTACTTCTCAGTGATTAGAGTACTGGAAGTGAAGTACACAGAGAGAGTACAAATATAGAATAAATTCACCAAACACTACTCAACCCTAACCCTACTGCAGACTGATGAAAATATAATTAATTTCTCTCGATATTCATAAATCAGTCAACAAGTCAACAAGGAGAATCACAACACAACTGACATTTAACTGAGAACATTAAACTACTTTAAGAATCCTTCATTTCCTGCTTCTGAAAAGTTCTGCTCCAATACAATTAAAGATTAGATAAGATAAAATACAAAAGGGTTAGGGTTGGCTAGCTGTACAACTGTGTGTGTGTGTGTGTGTGTGTGTGTGTGTGTGTGTGTGTGTGTGTGTGTGTGTGTGTGTGTGTGTGAAGCTGGTCAGAACGATAGAACGGACCAAAGGAGACGTTAAATAAATGTTTGTCAAAGATGTTTCTGTCGTTTCAGCTTCTTATCAAAGATGTTTCTTATCAGTTTGGATTGAATCAGTTATTTGATGAAATGAAAACAAGCTGAGACGTCAGGATTTGTCCAGAATGTGTGAACAGGAACCACACCTCCGTTCTTCAGCTCCATCTCTTCAGCTCCATCTCTTCAGCTCCATCTCTTCAGCTCCATCTCTTCAGCTCCATCTCTTCAGCTCCATCTCTTCAGCTCCATCTCTTCAGCTCCATCTCTTGAGGGAAGAGGAAGTTCTCTGAAACTTTCTTCCCGTCAGTTTTGTGAATTTATTTTTTTATGTTTTTCCTTCTGGTAAACTTGGATCAGAAGTTTATTGTTTTTTATCAGATTCAGTTTTATCGCAGCTGAACGTTAGTCATCCAGGTCAATGTTTAACTTTGCCAGTGGAACCAGTGGAATAAATACAGGTGAGTCAGTGGGAGAGTTCACCTGCTCCTGAAACATGCTCCACCTCAGCAGCTCATTGTGTGAGTACGAACCAACACAAACCACTGGACCCACTGGGTCCACTGGGTCCAGTGGGTCCACTGGGTTTCTGTCATTTCTGTCAGTTTAGAACTTCTGTTTTTACTTTATTGATAGAGACAGAAGTTTCCTGGAGCTCAACTGGAGACTTGATTCTGAATAATACGATTTAGATTTAGTTGATTTCACATCAAGTTTCATTTTGTCAGTTATTGTTCTTTCAGTCACATAATTAACAGAGTGTTTGAAACGTTTAAACTCAGCGTTAAACCACTTGTGACTTTTATCTGAACTTTAAAAAGATCAAATTAAAGAACAGATTCTGAGTCAGATTCACTAACTGGTCCCAGAGTCGCTGTGAATCAAAAACCTTGAAACAAGTAGAACCAGTGACCGACCAGTTTCTGATCCGTTCGGTTTGAATCAGTTATTAGAGACGTGATGATTGACAGCACAGCAGAGTTATACATTTTATTTTATCTTCATTCCTGGATGATATTTTTCACATTCTGTTTTCACAGTTTATTGACAGTTCTTCTTTCTGTTCTTTGGAATCTGAGCTCAACAGAGATAATGAGTTGCTGCTGTCGCTCAGGAGAAGTTTTGAATCTAATAAACTTACTTTAAATTAAGTTGGTGACAGATGTAAAATGACACTTTGGTAAATCTTTGGTTTATTTTCTGGTCCTGAATCATTAAATGATCGTTTAACATCTTTGTTTTTTAAGGAAAGTAAATTAAAAGGTTCAGTTTCATGTGTTTGATGTTTTTCAGTGCTCGCAGCAACATGGTCGCTCATGACCACAGGTAACTACATCGGACTGAATGTAATCTATTACATAGAGAAGTACTCTGGCACTTTTCAGCTCATACTCTCTCGTCTGTCTTTCAGAAGTGTCCTCAGAGCGAGTCCTCTCCTGTTCGGACGTCCAGCGTCTGAGCTGTGGTACGAACACGTTCTGTCCTCACTCACATTAATGTCTTCTGAATCTGAATGTCTCAGTCACATGACTCCGGGCCTTTCTTATTGGTCCCATCCTTTTACCATCAAGCTGCAGATGAAAACGAGTCATTTACATGTTAATATAATAATTCAGGTGGTTTGTCTCTGTCTCCTCGTGGACAGACAGCGGAGTGATCAGTGTGCAGGACGCTCTGTATGGACGCACAGACAGACAGACGTGCAGCGAGGGACGTCCTCCACAGCAGCTCCTCAACACGGCCTGCTCCCTGCCCGGGACCTTTGACCTCCTGAGGACCAGGTGTGCTGCTGTGACGCTCTGTTCTCTATCATAATGAGTTATCCATGTCTGATCCAGATGTGCAGCAGCTGAGGTCATCAGGATCAGTACAGAGGAGAGTGAAGATAAATGTTGTCTTCTGTGTGTGTTGTCTTCTGTGTGTGTTGTCTTCTGTGTGTGTTTCCTGTAGGTGTGATGGGAAGAGAGTGTGTGAACTGAACTTAGATGATGTCAGAACTTCTGATCCCTGCGCCGGCACCTTTAAATACCTGGAGACCAACTACACCTGTCTCCCAGCAGGTCAGGGACACGCCTGTCACATGACCCATGACTCATTCACGTGTGTGCTCTGCTGCTATTTGGAGGATTTTATTTAGTTTTATGTTTTGTAGTGATTGTGAAATATCTTGAATATGAGACGGTGCATCTCAAGGAGTTTATCCAAATAAATATAATATAAAGTATAATTTATAATAATGTTGTTTCCAATGTCCCGAGCGTCTGAGGCTGTGAGAATCTAACCTGAGTCATGTGACTTCCACAGTTCACCTCAACATCTGTGAGCATTCTGAGGCAGAACTAAACTGTGGTGAGATCACGGTTTCTATGTTTTATGATATTAAATGTTATTTCTCTGTATGAGTGTGTATGAACGTGTGTGACATTTAATTCATCGCTTTTAGAGCAAGGACATGAAAAGCAGCTGCTATTTTACTATTACTATATCTATGTCTATTAATTGTCAAATGTGTGTGGCCTCTCTCCTTGTCTCCTTGTCTCCTTCATGTCCTCGTCCCTGTCAGAGGACGGACAGGTCATATTTGTGTACGGAGCTGATTATGGACGTCGAGACCGGACCACGTGTTCCTACCGGCGCACTGAGTCCCAGCTCCGAGATGTCCTCTGCTCAAGTCCCACGAGGACAGTGGCTGAGAGGTGGAGTCGTGCACTGATTTAGATTGAACCCTCGTCTTAGATCTGACTTGAGAACAGATGTTAACATCCCTGTGTCCACAGCTGTAACGGGAGGAGCAGCTGCAGGATCAGAGCAGAGAACTCGGTGTTTGGAGATCCGTGTTTCGGTACCGTCAAATACCTGGAGGTGTCCTACACGTGTCAATGTGAGAGACCGACTGTTAAACACTGATGATCAACTCTGAGATATCTCCACGTGTGAGTGACTCTGACGTCTGTTCTTTTTCAGATCCTGTGTGAACTCACTGACGTCACAGACACATCAGATTATTTTAATAGATCCTGTAAATCCTCATTTTCTACTGTAACTGTCTCAACGTAATCAGACCTGAGTGGGATCACAACAGGTCTGATTGATGGATCATATTTCTCCTCAGAGACTCGACTGACAATAATCCATCAGCTCATTGATCTTCAGTTCTGTTCAAAGTGTTTATTCTGATCAAAGCTGTAAAGACTCTGATCTCTCTGATGTCCTCTGTGACATGGGACATCTATTGACTAGTGTCCGTCCTGGAGACGTGTCCTCACATGTCTCTGAGGTCTCTACCTTCTCACCTGTTAAAGGTTTCAGTAGTTTGACTCTGGTTGAAGAACAGAGGACGTCTCACCTGGTTAAAGACGAGGAGACAAACCAGGTATTGGTGAATATGGGATCTACAAATAAAATGATTGATTTTTTTTTTATTTAAATTTACTTTAATCAATTGAGATAATTCCCATTCAGAGATTTCCTGAAACCCTTCATCTAAAGAAACTGGTCTCATCTTGATCTTCTTAAACCAGTGATATTAGTTCTGAAGATGATTCTGTGACTGGACACGAGTTCTGATTCCAGTTTGAATGTAAAGAGAACGAGTCTGAAACAATCCACTGCAACACAAACACTAATAAAGATGAATTATGAGCTCACTGCTTCCTGGAGTTATTCATGTCCATTTCTCCTCTGATTGACCAGTTCACTCAGTCCCAGTGTCAGTCACACTGCAGCTGCTACTGGGAACACTGGGTTTGAGTTCTCACCCAAGATCGAGCTGATGGATCTGAAAGAGGTGGAGCTTTTCATGAGGTGATAAAGAAAGAGGCGGAGACAGAGGTCAGAGGTCACGTCCTTTTACTGCTCGACACCCACAGAGACATGAAAACAAGAAGAACAGAAAGTGTCCGACTCATTACACGAGAAAAACATGACAATCAAACTTTAGAAAATGAAGTCAAAACGTCAGACTAAAGTATTATTCAATGAATTCCTCAGTTAATCTGTGGATTGTTTTTGATTCATTAGTCGTCGACTTGATTTGATCACATCAGAAACATTCTCCAGATCCGGAGACGATCTCCGATTCCTTCAGATCCAAAACCCGGACGTTCTCAATTCGTTTATTTTCTTTTACAATTTGTTGGAAAGTGACTGAAGCAACTTTTGTCAATGAATTTAAAGTGTTTCCTTGTTTCAGCAGCAGAGATGAGGAGCTCAGGTGAAACACGCAGATGGAAACAGATGTTTAATGAAACCTTTTTCTTCTCTTGAGGACACATTTGGCTCGAGGTGTTTTTCTTTCCTCTACATGTTTGAGCTCGGCCTCAGACGGGAGGAAGCTGCTGAGCGATGGAAACATGTTGCTGGTTTTTCATGGTGACAGACACACATCAGTTTCTTCCCCTGACATGATTCTTTAATAAAAAGGATCTTGAATATTCAAATGTTCCCTTTGATTCCGGCTCAATGTGAAGGACTCATATCGTTGGTTAGTGAACGAGCGTTCGTCTCCTGAGCCGCGAGGAGCTGGACTCTGCTGTTTCCACCAGATCCTCCAAATACAATTAAAATACTGAAGAAGAAAACGAAGGCGACCAACGTGCAGACGCACAAACACAAAAGATCCTCAGTCAAACACAAGAGGAAACAAATCTACATTAAAGAATTACAATGGAAATTAAAATGAAGCTTTTTCAAATGAAGCAAATCCTCCGTGTGAAGAACAGGACGGGGGGGGGGGGGGCCCTGGATCTATGCTTTGACTGAGAGTTACACGTTAAAGTATTAATTGGCTAAAACAAGACTCCGCCTCCAGCAGCGTCCGGCTGCAGGACGGTCTTACCCACTAACGACCTCTAGCTCCTCCCCCTCACTGGAAGCTTCTATCAGCATCCTCTGGACACTTCATCAACCGGTTCAATCCAGATGCTGACATCTGTCGTGATGTGAAATACACAACGACGTCATGTTGAACACGTGCTGAGCAGGAGCTAGAGGTTGTTATCAAGTTAAGACCGAGTTCAGAGAGCTCCTCCTCCTCCTCCTCCTGTCCTCCTTCTCCATCCTTTGTTCAGTGTGTGTCTGTCGTTGTGTAGCCGCCATCGGAGCGAGGATCCCAGGTCGTCACACGCCGGCTCCACATCTGTTCTGGAAGAGCTGCTCGACCACCGAGGAGTCG
This sequence comes from Platichthys flesus, assembly GCF_949316205.1. Lineage (NCBI taxonomy): Eukaryota > Metazoa > Chordata > Actinopteri > Pleuronectiformes > Pleuronectidae > Platichthys > Platichthys flesus. The sequence goes on along the minus strand of NC_084951.1, from coordinate 27,679,389 downwards.
GCGAGCGTGGAGACGTCCCCCAGCTCCCGCTCGTCACAGGCGATTTTGCGGAGCACCCGTCTCATGATCTTCCCTTCAGAGAGAGAAGAGGAAACAGAGAGAGAGAGTGTGACAGAGAAGGAGCACGGAGCACTTGAAGAAACTTCTTGATTTGACAGTTTTCTGTTTGTTGTGAGCAGCAGTGAAGCAGCACTCCTCTTCCTCTTCCTCCTCTTCCTCCTCCTCTTCCTCTTCCTCCTTCATTTCTCCTCCTGTGAACTGACCTGATCGGGTCTTGGGGAGTCCCGGGGCGTTCTGGATGAAGTCCGGCGTGGCGATGGCACCGATCTTCTCCCGGACTGTGACGACACAGAACACAAAGCTCATCAGACTCAAACTCCCACACACAGACAGAAGAGGCTCCTCCCCTCACAGATCTACATGGCTGTCACATCTGAGCTGGACCATCAGATCCTCTCTGTTGGAGAAGCTCCTCCTCCCTGAAGACCACGCTCAGTGGACTCCTCCACGTTCACCTTGTTGTTTGAGTTCTGCCTCCAGCGAGCGGCTGAGCGTCAGTCCATCGTTGAGCGTCACGAAGCAGTAGAGGCTCTCTCCTTTCACCGGATGGGGTCGACCCACCACCGCCGCCTCGGCCACGGCCTCGTGCTCCACCAGCGCCGACTCCACCTCCGCTGTGCTCAGCAGGTGACCTGAAGGAGCAGATGGAATCAAAGGGTTGAGCAGGACCAGGAGGATCAGACCAGAAGAGGGGTTCTGGGTCAGACTGAACCAGGATCTGTTGGTCTGCACTGAAAACACTTTGATAGTTTGGACCAATCACAGGAAGGAGAGACAGAATAAAACAAAAGAAGAAGAAGAAGCTGCAGTCTTCACCTCCGATGAAATAACGTTTGAACCTCGATGTTGTTCACTTGGTGCATTTGACCTAGTGTTGAGTACTGTAGTACTGTTTGGTACTGTAATACTTTTGTAGTACTATAGTAATGTGTAGTACTGTAGTAATGTGTAGTAATGTGTAGAACTGTGGTACTGTAGTAATGTGTAGTACTGTGTAGTAATGTATCACTGTGTAGCACTGTAGTACTGTGTAGTACTTTAGTTATGTGTAGTAATGTGTAGTACTGTATAATACTGTAGTAATGTGTAGTAATGTATCACTGGGTAGCACTGTAGTACTGTGTAGTACTTTAGTTATGTGTAGTAATGTGTAGTACTGTATAATACTGTAGTAATGTGTAGTACTCTAGTAATGTGTAGTAATGTGTAGTACTGTATAATACTGTAGTAATGTGTAGTACTCTAGTAATGTGTAGTAATGTGTAGTAATGTATCACTGTGTAGCACTGTAGTACTGTGTAGTACTGTCTAGTACTGTAGTAATGTGTAGTACTCTAGTAATGTGTAGTAATGTGTAGTAATGTATCACTGTGTAGCACTGTAGTACTGTGTAGTACTGTGTAGTACTGTGGTACTGTGTAGTACTGTGGTATACAGGGTTCTGACCTGAGACGTTCAGCATGTCGTCGATCCTCCCAGTGACCCAGTAGTACCCGTCCTTGTCTCGACGGCAACCTGTGGGATGAGAGCGTCATGACTCCTGACGGCCACCAGGGGGAGAGCAGTTCTTCTTCTACAGATAAACAGTGAGCTGGTCATGTGACACGTTCTGTCTTCCCCTCACCGTCTCCAGTGACGTAGTATCCTGGGAACTTCTTGAAGTAAATGGTTTCAAACCTCTGGTGGTTTCCAAACACCGTCCTCATCACTCCGGGCCACGGCTGCTTGAACACCTGTTTGGAAGAGCAACACGGGTCAGTCCACCTCGGGACTGGAAACCAGCGGGATCCTGGGAAAACATACTGGTGTAATGATAAAGGTCCTGACCAGGTATCCCTCGCTCGGCCCCTCCAGCTCCTCTCCGGACTCATTCAAGATGGCCGGCACCACTCCGAAGAACGGGAACGTCTGGACGACACAAACAAAGGAAAATGGAAAATGGAGGAAATGGAAACACAACACACAGGAAACGTCTGGTGACATCATGAGGAGCCGGGGAACCGACACGTCCCAGCTGTCAATCATCACCCAGCTGTCAATCATGACTCACAGCAGATCCAGGCTTCATGGGTGTTGCTGCAGGAAGAGGAGTCAACACGTGTCCGCCCTGAAAGACACAGGAAATGGTTTATATCCCAGTGTCATTGAACCGCCTCTCCAACAGGGGGCGCCACACCTCCCAGTCTGCGTCACCTGCTCCCAGTGAGGAAGTGACAAGCGCTGGTCCCTGTCCTTTAACAGAAGACTCTTCAGACTCACCGTTTCCGTCTGCCAGAAGGTGTCGACGATGGGACACCTCCCCTCTCCCACCACGTTGTAGTACCAGTGCCAGGCCTCCGGGTTGATGGGCTCCCCCACCGTCCCCAGGACCTTCAGGGAGTCTCGCTTGAACCTGGGGACAGAGACGGGGCGAGAAGACACAGACACCAGGACTCTTTAAAACTGCCTCCGTGATGTGGACCTGATAAGTCTGTCCCAAAACAAGAGGTCAATGAGAAGACAACCTGACCTTTGACCTTTAGTTACCAACGTCTACTCTGTTCTTCCTGGAGTGAAACTTTCTACACGTTGATGAAGACGTAACGTTCACGAGGGTGAAGAGATCCGGACATACAAACACGCATCACCTGATGTTAAACACACAACCGGACGAGGACTCACTTCTTCACCGGCTCGCTGCCGTACTTCATCAGCAGCCGGATGGCGGTGGGAGCCGTGTAGAACTTGCTCACATGATATTTGTCCACAATCTCCCACATGCGGCTCACGTCCGGGTAGGTGGGCAGGCCCTCGAACTGCAACCGCCCAGAACAAGGTTCAATGGTCAGTCAGTTAATAGAAACCACGATAGAGCGACCGTCGGCTGCAGTGTTTACAAACAGGAAGTGGAGCCGTCCCACAGCCGGTACTCACCAGCACGCTGGTGGCGCCGTTGGCCAGAGGGCCGTAGGTGATGTAGGAGTGTCCGGTGATCCAGCCGATGTCTGCCGTGCACCAGTAAACATCATCGGGCTGGTGGTCGAACACCAGTTTGAAGGTGGTGGCGGTGTAGAGCATGTAGCCGGCGACTGTGTGAAGAACTCCCTGCAGACGAGAGGACGGAGGGAATGTTCCTGAGTCTGTGAACCCACAGTGAACTCAGGTTGTGAGTCGTTGTGTCTCACGTGTGCGTTGTACCTTGGGTTTGCCGGTGGAGCCGCTCGTGTACAGGATGAACAGCGGATCTTCAGACTCGCACCACTCGGGTTCACACTCGTCTGAAGCTGCTCGGGTCAGACTGAGCCAACACAGGTCCACGTCAGGGTTCCACGGGACCTGGGAGGACATTAAATACACAACAAACAGCACGTACACACAGAAGACACACAAACATGGAGTCAAACAGAGAGACACACGGGTAGAGAGGACAAACGTGTCAACACCCAGTTGACCATGAATTCCCTGTCAATCACAATGTTTCTAACATCTAAACACAAAGTGAAAGAAAGTTAGTTTAACAAACACACAAACGAGCAGAGAGAGAAACGAGTGAGAGGTTTGGATCCGAGTCACAGTGACAAACACTGAAGGTCATTTACTGTCTGGATAAAAACATGTCTGGACCCCTGGTGGCTGAGCAGGGTAGGACATGAACCCTCCAACTCCATGTTAGCAGATGGGACGATAAATTAATGTTCATCATGATGATCTGAGGCTTGGTTTTAATTAGTCCTATAAAATGGGCTGCTCTATAGGCTCCGCCCCTCTACCAAGGCTCCGCCCCTCGCACACATGTTCCTGTTTGAACGAGTCGGACCCAACAACCTGCTGCTGCTTCACACACTCACTACAGGACATGAACAGACATGTCTTCTGGAGATTTCTTAAGTTGTAGTTTAATCCAGAGAAGATGTGACCAGAGAAGAGGAGAAAACACATTTAACAACTATAATAACTATAAAGTTATAATTATATAGTTTAGTTCTGAAGTGAAAGAGAATTTTCATTAAGAAGAGAAAACACTGCAGTCGAGGGTCAGAGGTTAAAACTGAAACAGAACCAGTTCACAACAGAAAACTGTGTTAATCCACAGCTTCACACAATTTACATTTTATTCCAATAACTTCAGACACGACAGAAATCATTTAAGAACATGAGACACTTTCCTGATGTTATCAATTTAGGAGAATTTTATTCTGTTGTATGATATAACAGTAAATATTTAGTGAGGTTTTTAATTTAATTGCATGTTTTGTGATTGTGTTTCCTTCACCAGCAGCTGCTTCTAATTTCATCTGAATGGAAAAAATATTTAATTCTAAATTCCAGAAAGATAATTTCTCATGTTCAAAAAGTCGTCTGAACTGTAAATAATCACGAGAATATCAAACTGCTGTTTGGTAAAATCAATAAAGTTGTGACCAGTGCATCATAATTTGTAGTTCAATTTACAATTTGAGTTGAAAGACATTTATTTAAAACAGTTTTTAACAAATAAATGAAAGTTAGGATTAACGTTTTACTTTGAAACTCAATTTATTGTTTTTACCTTGTTTACAGCAGTAAAATGTAAATTCTGTCTGTGGGTGAAACGTTAATAAGCAAACAAACAGAAGTTCAGTGTGGAGGGAGGAGAGGGAGGAGAGGGAGGAGAGGGAGGAGAGGGAGGAGAGGGGGATGGAAATACCTGCGGAACAGGACGTGTTTTCTTTATTCTCCCTGTCTGTTTCTCCTGCTGGACAGGAGTGAGGAGAGGAGGAGGAGGAGCAGGAGGAGGAGGAGGAGGAGAAGTTTATGAGGGAGAGTCGTTATTTAAAAACCAAAGTGAAAACAAGCAGCGTCCGACTGGTGGAACCAACGGAGAAAAGATTAATCAGCTTTAAGGGTTGATTCATTAAAAACATAATAATCACAGAGAAAAGACACAAACAGAAAAGTGTTCATCAAGTTCAGGATCAAACTGTCTGTGGAGAAAAATTAATCTGTTTAAATCTTTGTGTCATCGTGAATTAATCCCATGAAAAGACCCCGAGCAGCAAAGTGCTGGTAGTGACCTACAGACGCATTCTGTCTGTGACCCTACTGACAGGGGAGGGGGAGGGGCTTCAGGCCGAACGCTCTGCTGCTCAGTGACCAGTTCAAAGGTTGATGCTCCTCCCACTCAACATGAAGTGAACTAAACAGAGCTAACACAGCTAGCAGAGCTAACAGAGCTAACACAGCTAACACAGCTAACACAGCTAATAGAGCTAGCAGAGGTAACACAGCTAACACAGCTAACACAGCTAACACAGCTAGCAGAGCTAACAGAGCTAACAGAGCTAACACAGCTAACACAGCTAACACAGCTAACACAGCTAACACAGCTAATAGAGCTAGCAGAGCTAGCAGAGCTAACACAGCTAACGTGTAAATGTCCCAGGTCCAGTTAGTCTGAGACGCTCAGTGCTGGTTCTGGTCTGAAACCATCAGCAGAGTCTGGGCTCATGTTGTGTCCCTGCTGCTGAGAGACGCTCGTGGTCCACATGTTGACTTGCTGGTGGAGGAGGTGACCTCACATAGAACAGATGTTTCATAAGGGTTTTACGATGGGATGATTGACACATGACAGACTCAACTGACTGGTTTCTAACTGGTTTACCTGCAGATCAGGACAGGCTCGTTTGGCTGGAGGAGACTGAGACGTGTCCTCTGCCTCTTTGGACAAGTGTCTCAGCATGATGCACTTGTCCAACGGGAATCCCCTGCAGAGACAGACACAAGATTCTCTTACCACTGGTTCATCAGGTACAGCTTGGATCTTAAAAACAGGTGAACTCTGTTAAAATGCTGCTAAAGCCTAACAAACATATTGTTAATAATAATAAATGTGTGTGTGTGTGTGTGTGTGTAGCTCACTTGTCTCTGCACTTCTGCAGTGCTTCGTCAGCTAAGAGCTTCAGGTTGATCAGCTTGTCTCCTCGATAGAACCCGTCTGAGCGATGCAGATTCAAAACGTGATGAAGCAAAATTAAACACCGACAGAACAATGCACTCAAAAGACATGTAGATATATGAAACTTTATCATTTTAAATCAAAGTCTGAGAACCATAGACACAATATAAGACATGTAAGTGTGTGTGTTTCCTAATCACAGACCATTAGCCCAGTGGATTAAACAGGTTTCCTTCCCCAGGCTCTAGATAATAAGACTGTACATGAAGCCGAAACAAAACCGGATTCTTGGGCCTGAAGGAAATCATGCTAAGCTAACTTTAGCATGATTGAGACCTAATATGTAATATTTTAACATATTTAAGGCTTACCAGCAGAAACCCTGCCTTTCCCAGGATGCATTGGATGGCGGTCATGAAGCTAACAAGCTAGCGAGCTAACAAGCTAGCCATCCTACCGGTTAAACTGCGGAGATTATGTCGGATTATTTGGAAAAATAATTCCGACTCGATACGTCCACGTGAACGATGCCACAACAACAACAACTTAACAAGTCACCACAACAACAACAACAACAACAACAACTCAACGAGTCGCAGAAGTTTATGAACACGAGTTGCTGATGTCATCAAACCAATGATCATTTTACAATCTGCTCTAAATAATAGATTTTAAAGTGAACTTGTCAAAACACTATCTGACCTTTTTATGATTACCATATTAAATATCTCTCTCTCTCTTTATATATATATATATTCATATTATTGATCCGTCTGTCATTCCTGATCCGTTTCCTTTGATCCTCATATTCAGTAAATGTAAAGTGTTAAATCCAACATGTTGTTCACACACGTGACGAGGTGAAGAAGCTGAACCAGCTGGTCAGAACCAGTGATGGATTTCTGTGATTATTGATATGATCTGCAGATGGAAGGTGTTTCCTCCACTGACCTGCGGTGATGAGCAGTGAACACTGAGAGTCCATGATCCTCTCACACAGAGACTCAGCAGAGAAACCTGCGAACTGGACACAACAGAGTTAACACCGTCCTGCACACACTGACATGCGTGTGTCACGTGTTCACGTGTTCACGTGTTCACGTGTGTCACGTGTTCCACGTGTTCACGTGTGTCACGTGTTCCACGTGTTCACGTGTGTCACGTGTTCCACGTGTTCACGTGTGTCACGTGTTCCACGTGTTCACGTGTGTCACGTGTTCACGTGTGTCACGTGTTCACGTGTGTCACGTGTTCACGTGTTCACGTGTTCACGTGTTCACATGTTCACGTAGACGCACCACGATGGAGTGGACGGCTCCGATCCGAGCACAGGCCAACATGGCCACCACCAGCTCCACCACCATGGGCATGTAGATGGACACACGGTCGCCCTTCTTCACGCCTGCAGAAGAAACACACAAGACTTTCACTGACTCCGACACACACACACGAGTTTCACACACGAGTTACACACACGAGTTACACACACGAGTTACACACACGAGTTACACACACGAGTTACACACACGAGTTACACACACGAGTTACACACACGAGTTACACACAATCAATCAGGATGTTTAATAAACTAAAACTCAGGATTCTACAAAGAGAAATCTCCTCTGTGGATTAGTGAGGTCACGATGAGTCGGTTTCATCAGGTCAGTGTCAGCAGGGATTCGACCAATCCCCTCGAGGCAGTGACGGGTGGGGGTGGGGGGTGTGTGGGGGGGGGTGACCTACCCTGAGACTTCAGGACGTTGGCGAAGCGGCAGACGCTCTGCAGCAGCTCCCTGTACGTCACCGTCAGCTCATCCCCCGGCTCGTTCCCTTCCCTGAGGGGACAGAACCACACATGAAGACCGGCTCCTCCCTCACCACACACGTCAGAGAACACTTATTATTATTAACATTAATATCTCCTGGATGGTTGTTTCCTCTTATTCAAAATAATCTCTCACACTGAGCTCATAAAACATTGAGTGAGTCCCACGACTCAGGAGCTCAGAGACGAGCAGGAGGACACCGAGAGACGAGCAGGAGGACACTGAGAGACGAGCAGGAGGACACCGAGAGACGAGCAGGAGGACACCGAGAGACGAGCAGGAGGACACCGAGAGACGAGCAGGAGGACACCGAGAGACGAGCAGGAGGACACCGAGAGACGAGCAGGAGGACACCGAGAGACGAGCAGGAGGACACCGAGAGACGAGGAGGAGGACACTTCACGCTGTCACGACTCATTCACGTCTGTCCGTTCCCCAGATAATGGTTTTAATGTGAAGTTCTTACTCGTGTGTGTCTGTGTGTGTCTGTGTGTGTGTCTGTGTGTGTGTCTGTGTCTGTGTGTGTGTCTGTGTCTGTGTGTGTGTCTGTGTGTGTGTGTGGAAATAACAAGTTGACTCAGTTCCTCAAACGTCCAGGATGATTCTCTGTTGTGAAAATCCAGAAAGTTGAGACGAGTAGAGTTTCACAACTGAGCTGAAGTTTAACAAACGTCCTTTCATCCAGAGTGGGGACATGTCTGTCCTGTCTCTGAGTCGTGGGGATGACAGTGGAGGAAGAGACGAGATCCAGAGACACAATCACAAACCATGAGACGGACACATCATGTGACACTGAAAAGATCCTTCATATAAAATGATCCCTGGAGATGATTCCACTCGTCTCATCGAGGTTGAATGAACTGTTCTTTACTTTACCCTCGAATGAGACCTTTATATTTACAGACTATTTAAAAACTTTATATTTACAGACTCTTTCGAATCAGGAGCGGCTCCTCTCTACGGTTTTTTTTTGGGGGGGGGGGTGTTCAGCTGCAACATGACACTTCACCACTAGATGTCACTACATTCTACACACTTAACCTTCAACTGAGGTCAAATCCAGACAAACATTGTCATGTTTTTCTGAAAGTTCGTTATCGTTTATTCCTCAAATGGGCCACACACACACACGTGTTCACACACACGTGTTCGCACGCACAAACATTCACACACACACACACATCCCCCCCCCCCCCTCACTTTCTATTGGTTTCCAGCCAAATACCAAAAGCCTTTGAGAGAAACAGATTGTAAGATCTTCCTGGTTCAGCAGCCGCGAGGGGAAAGTCTTTCTTTTCACACACTGAAGTGGTGTGTGTGCTTGTGTGTGTGTACTTGTGTGTGTGTGTGCCTCATGTTTCTTTAAGAGTGTATTTTTGGAGTTAGTAGTGGCGAGCCTGCGGCGCTGAAAGGTCTCTGTGACCCAGTTGGGATTTGCATTCAGTGAATCCCGACACGAGGATAAAGCTCTGACCTTCATGATCAAATCAACGCGATATCTGAGCTGTTGTGTTGTTCACGTCGAGGCCGACACACAAAGCACACACAACAAACGCTGCTGGCACGTGGGTGTGAGTGGAACCATCGGATGGGTCATTAGACGATGGGTCACTGACATGTCAGAATTAACGCAGGATGATTAATTTGTGGAATTAACGATATACAGAGACAATGGGGATTTTCAGGTCATTCAGAAATTGGGGATTTCTTCCCCGTGATAAATATGATAAAAAGTTTGAATCATTTGACAGCCCCAGTAAAAACCCTCCCACCAAGTCTACATGCTAGAGAGAGCCTCCTCACACGGAGGCTGCAGGTCTAGTGTTAAAACACATCACTGCTGCTACGGTCACATGGAGCGTCCACAGCTTCTGAACCAAAGCTCGAGAAGACACGTCCTCACAGCCGGGGACAGAGCGTCTCTGAAGTGTGTGATTCTCATGTTAAGAAGCAGAAGCAGCACATTGACCAGGTGGGACTCGAACCTTCTCCCACAGCTCTGTGCAGCCTGTAGCAGAAAACCTGCTTCTGTGTGGTTCAGCTGTGATGAACCTGCTGCAGGTGACACGCGTGTTGACACAGGACTCCGTTTGTGGGAGAACCTGATCTCTCTGGAGGTTCTCTGGAGGTTCTCTGGAGGTTCTCTGGAGGTGGAGCTAGAGCAGCTGATACAGATTCAAATCTGACAGAGCTCTTTTTGAATAAATGTGTTTCAGGTCAAACTGGATCTTTTGCAACACGTGGTGAAGCTCAGAGGAAACCAGTTGTGAAATGAACATCTGGGGATTTCTCACTTGATTACATCACAGGGTAACTTTACTTCATGTTCTGGAGGAGAAGCTCGTTCTGTCTCATGACATCTGTCCCTCTCTGTCTCTGTCTGGTCCTGTTTGTTGTGGCATCGGTCAAGGACGCCTGGTGACATGTGATTTACAGCCCCCCCCCCACACACGCAGCAGTGAGGTGATATTCAGGTCGTTAACTTGGACTCGAGCGGTGACGACTCAGACTCTGACTCAACTCTGATGGCTTCTTACTTGGAATTTGGAGACTGGGTCATAACAGTCTAACACAATAGGTGGATGTTGTATTACACAGATATGACCTCGTTGTCTTTGGTAATTTGACTCCATCTTTAACCTTTAGTCTGTCGTCACATTAAGAAAGAGACTCTGTTATCAGGCCACACCCACACGAGCTCTGTAAATACGACTGATAAGACCGTCTCATAGTAATTTATGACTTTACAGTTATGCAGATTGTATTTGTCTGGTTGTCGCCCGACTTGCCCTCGAGGATAAAACGACTTCTATGGTCTCGTAATTATTTCAACTAAATCTTGTCTTTCATGTTATATGCATTTAAAACATGTTTCATGTAAATCACCCTAAACTGCAGATTATGCCATAACAAATGCAAAACACATACAATTGCTTATTGAATAATATTGCAGAATTAAAACTGAAGTTTTTTATGTGACAATGTGACATTTACTCTCAAACATTTGAACGACTGAAGCAAATTCCTGCTTGAAAATGACTTTTAATAATTAACCAATGATCACACTGCTCAGTTCTCCTTCTGATCCCTGAAGAGACTTTATTACTTTGGACTACGGTTGAAATGATTTCATCAACCACTTTCCTGTCTGTCCGTCCCCCCTCGAGAAGCTCGAGGAAAAGAAGTCGAGAGAGAGTGGGTCAAAGAGGAGGATGAAGAAAAGAAGCAAGTTCAAAATGTTTTCACCAAATAACATCAGACAAGAGAACACGTGAGCAGGTTGAGTCCAAGAAGAAAATGATGCTGCAGATCGGAGGACACATGCTTTTGAAATCTAACATAGAAAACTGGTTTAATATTTACTGCTTCTCCAATTCATGATTCAAAGATTTCACTTCTTTACCCTGATATTTATATAAGAGTTGAGCAGAGAGAGAGAGAGCGAGAGAGAGAGAAAGAGAGAGAGAGAGAAGGAACAAGAGGAGGAATGTGAGAGGAAGGGAAAGACAATGGAGAGAGGACAACTGAAGCTCCATTCACGATCTGTGAGTTAAGGGGGGGGGGGGTGATACAAAGAGCACGCACACACACACTCACCAGTAGAAGGCCACTCTGTCGCCCAGCTTCCTCTCGTGCACGTTGCGGTCCAGCAGGTTGTAGCTGATGTTGGTCGTGGCTCCTTCCATACACTTCACAAAGATCTCTCCTTTGGTCACGTCGAAGTTGTACTGGAGCAACGGACCCGTGTGCTTGGTCTTCCAGAAGAAGTCTTTAGCGATGTCTCCCCAGAACTCTGCAGGTGAGAGAGCGGTCAGAGAGCGGTGAGAGAGCGATCAGAGAGCGGTCAGAGAGCGATCAGAGAGCGGTCAGAGAGCGGTCAGAGAGCGGTCAGAGAGCGGTGAGAGAGCGATCAGAGAGCGGTGAGAGAGCCGTCAGAGAGCGATCAGAGAGCGGTCAGAGAGCGATCAGAGAGCGGTGAGAGAGCCGTCAGAGAGCGGTCAGAGAGCGGTGAGAGAGCGATCAGAGAGCGGTGAGAGAGCCGTCAGAGAGCGATCAGAGAGCGGTCAGAGAGCGATCAGAGAGCGGTGAGAGAGCCGTCAGAGAGCGGTCAGAGAGCGATCAGAGAGCGGTGAGAGAGCGGTCAGAGAGCGATCAGAGAGCGATCAGAGAGCGGTCAGAGAGCGGTGAGAGAGCGATCAGAGAGCGGTCAGAGAGCGATCAGAGAGCGGTCAGAGAGCGATCAGAGAGCGATCAGAGAGCGGTGAGAGAGCGGTGAGAGAGCGATCAGAGAGCGGTCAGAGAGCGGTCAGAGAGCGGTGAGAGAGCGATCAGAGAGCGGTGAGAGAGCGGTGAGAGAGCGGTCAGAGAGCGGTGAGAGAGCGGTCAGAGAGCGGTCAGAGAGCGGTGAGAGAGCGGTCAGAGAGCGATCAGAGAGCGGTGAGAGAGCGGTGAGAGAGCGGTCAGAGGGTGAAACCATGAAAACGTGGAGACGTGCACGAGGCTGTTGCTGATGACACACAAACAGCAAAGTGTTGTGTGTTTGTGTTACTGGGAAGCTTCTTCCACACTGAACTGGAGGTGCTTCGTAGAGTGATGGTTGATCCTGTTGTTCTAACAGAATATAAATATAAACTGCCACTAACAGAAAGTGCTGAGTCAGGTTTTCTCTCATTAGAAGACTCACTTAATTAACAATGAGCTCAGCATCGACACATTTAAACTATTTATTCATTTTTAAATGAAATTTGAATGTGATGTGAGAAATGTGTCCTTCATGCTAGGTACTGGTTTCTACGCAGGTCACTGGTTTGAACAGAGATGACCTTTAAGTGACCTGCCCCCCCAAGAGCAGGGTAACGTGCTTCTTTAGTGACCGAGGATGCTGTGATGTTGTGTTCATGCAGCTTGATGGGCTGCATGAACACAACATGAACACACACAATGGTTCTGCTGTCACTTCCCAACTGGGAGTCACACCTCTAACCAGTACGCGCTTCGTGCTCCCGGCCTACAGGTCATGTTATCCCCGTGCGGGTTGACAGGGTGACGGGTCAGGCTGTGTGGATGGAGCCGGGCAGCTCGCTCCGGGGCCGGGCAGGGACTCACCGTCGGGCCGCTCGATGGAGCTCGCGTACAGCTCCTTGTACCGGTCGAAGCTGGAGACGTGCGCCTCCTTCTTCAGGTCCTCGGACCCGTGGAAGACGTCCTCCTTCGGGGCTTTGTCTGGAATCATGTCGGTGCCTCTTCACCACGATGAGAGACCGATCCGCTGCCGGAGCAGGGCTCTGACACCCGGACGCTTCCCCCCCCTCGAGCGGCACAATGAAGCGGTGCAGCTAGCACGATGCTAGCAGCACAGCTCATCCACACTTCCGGATTTTGCAGCGCGATTTCACTTCAGACTCCGCGTGCAGCGCAGTGAAGTCCGGGTCGGTTCTGCTGCAGCTCCGGGTCGGTTCTGATTCAGCTCCGGGTCGGTTCTGCTTCAGCTCCGGGTCAGTGTGTTCTGGTCTGGTGCTGGAGTCCTGCACGCGCACACACTGACACACTCACTCACACGGTGCCCCGCTAAGCTAACAGGCTAAGCTAGCTCAGTGTAGCTGCAGCGGAGGAGCAGGACGGAGACGAGCTGCTGATTAAACAAAGAGAGAAGCTGGCGGAGGAGCAGTTTCCAGTCCGGACTGGGAGGTTACTGGGAGGTGACTGGTGCTGTTTCCTGGTGTTTCACAGGACCTGTCTGTCCCCGCTGCTGCTGCTGCTGCTTCTTCTTTGGCTCAACTCCAGCAGCAGCCAATCACAGCTCAGGGGCGTTCAAGTGCCGCTGGCAAAACTCTGAATTCACATTATTGTTGCGTTCAGGTTTTTCCAGTAGAAGTTAAAGGTAAACACACACAGTAAAAATATGGCCGATCCATTAAGAAAGATTTTCTTAATACTCATAATTAGTTTTCAGTTCAGTTTGTGTTACAGTTTTTGTTTACTACTTCATGTAATTAAAATGATCTTTAAAGCATCTCTTGATTGACAGCTGTGGTTTAAAAGTTTTTAAAGGAGACAAGTGAGTTTAGAAGAAACAGTAAATAAACACGATTCTGTGTTGACAAGGAAATTCTGTTTTATTATTTGTACGAAACTTGATTCCAGAAAATAATAAGGTAAATCAGATTTTAATAAACATCAGAGTCTGTGTCACTCAGATGGGTGAACCCTATGAGGGCAGAGGTCAGAGGTCAGAGTGATGTCACCACTGATTTGAATCAAGGCCTCAAGATGATAACATATCCCACGGCAACAAAGAACTCATGAAGCTCGTTAACACTTTGACAATAAAACACACAATCACTGACCCGTCGACAACATATAAAACACTTTACAGCTGATTGTCATCCCTTAAAGATTCTCATCAGCTGACCAGTCTGCAACTGAGCCACAGCGCCCCCTGCAGCCACATGTGGGGATGAAGTGGTTTTCTTTTGTAAAACAAAATTGTATGAATTTGTTGAGCTGTCATAACGCTGGATATTACCCATGATCCTCTGCTTCCTGGACCAGAAGAGCTGCTGCTCAGAAAACCTTCGGGTCTTTAGTTTCATTTCAACTTTCTTTCAGTGTAAATATTCAGCAGCTGTAGCTGATCTGTAATCTGTTCACCTGTGTGTTGATTATTAACTGTTCAACCAAACCAGACACTTCCTTTTTTCAGCTTCTGATGGTAATTTGAAAACATGAGAAACATCTTAGACATTTAATCGATAATAAAATAGATTAAATGCAGATCGAAGTTGATTGATTCAGAAACTCTGGCACATCAGTAGGTTCCAAATAAAATAAAATTGCTACAATTGAACTTTTAGAGAAAATCTGCTCATCACTTTCAGTTTGTCGTTAAGCTGCGTCTGTACTTCAGGTTTGACTTTCAGCTGCTGAGGCAAAATCTAAATAAGAGATTCTTCTAAAACCTGAACTGTGATGAAAAATCCAATCAGCATTATTTTGTACTTTGGTTCATGAAGATGTGATACGTCTGAAACTCTCAGCAGTTTCCCTTTATGTTCTGAACATTCAGAATAAAATACGACTGAGTGAACAGAGATCAGAGCAGCAGGTCTGCTCCTCATCAGTGAGTCACATGTACTGAGGAAGAGGAGGCAGACTGAAGGAGGAAGGAGATCCCACAACAAACAACTACCTTATTTTCATGCTGCATTTTCAAAATAAAATAAAGACCACCACAGAGAAAACAAGTGGGACATTGTTCAGACGCGAAAGATGAAATTCCGTCAGCTCCGAGTCCCGAGTCCGATTCTAACAACCGAGCTCCAACATCAAAGTCACAGACTAGAAGAACTAAGACGCTTGTAACTGAAAACACAAAGCTCAGATCCACCCGGACGATGTTTGGTTCCACTAACATTTAGCTACAACACCTTCAGAACATGTTTATCCAAAGACGAACGTGATCGACTGGACAAAGATCTTTAATTTGACAGATTATTAATTTGTGCGTCTCTTGGATCTTTCACTGGAAGACAGGCGCTCTGCCGCGGCAACACATCCGAGCCTTCGTCAGAAACTTCTCCAACTTACTTTATTTTCAGAACACATTTAAAAACACGACTGTAACAGCACAAACATTTACCCAGAACAGCAGACACAGAAAAGTGAAAGGAAAAAAAAGTTATGAAGAATATTTACTTTTGGAAAAAAGTCTTTATGAATAAGGCCATTAAGATAAAGTTGTGTGTTTTACTGTTTGCGTGAAATCAACTCTTGTTCGTTTCTAATCAGATACAAACTTGTCAGAAATTATGTTACAAAAACTGGTCTCAAATCAGATCCACAATAAACAATATCAATAAAAAAACGAATCAGGGTGTGGAAGTAGAAAACACAGGCGGACGCCCTCAGCGCTGCATCGTGAAGGTTGAAGGTTCAGATCCATCACACTTTGTTTTGAAGTTGCAGTGATGGACCTGGAGAGGCGAGCGGCTAGAGGAGCAGCCGCAGTCCGAGCTCACAGTGTTCGTCAGGGGGCTGCTCTGGATCCATCGTCCGGGCGGAGCCAGTCAGATTTGTGTTATTGGCTAGGGGCTGATCAAAGGCCACTGGTATCAAACAGTGCATTTTCCTTAAAACAGACTTTTCCAAAAAGACAAAAACATATGAAAACAATCATGCAGTCTCTAACTTTATTTTAGCACTTTCTTACTAAACATTGGCGTGTTGATCGAAGGCCACCGCCTGCAAAGCTTCGGACTCCTCTTTAGGGTCGCCCGGAGGAGTAAGCCACTTTCCTGGTAGAAAGAATCACACGGTTCAAAGCGTGAAAGGTGAAGTGGGAGCGGGTGAGCGGCACAAACACGAGCTGCTGCGAGGAAACAGCAGCTCCAAAGAACTGAACTCTGCCAGGCCGGGGGGGGGGGGGGGGGGTTAAACACGAGTATCAATTTACAAAAGCTCATTTGAAACTGAACACGACAAAATCAACACGGAGAAAATTCATCACAGGTGGAAAAAAGGCCGAGAGAAGAACCCGCCTGCTGCCTGGTCACAGGTTCGATTCCTTCACATCTTCTGTGTTTAACTTTCTGCAAACTGCTCATCAAATGATACTGGACGCCGGTAATCACCACCAGCTGGAAAGATGCTACGATTGATATTAAACTCAGCCTCCGTTGGGGAAGGTGGTTTTTCCCCCTCATTATTTTCCAAATTAATAAACTGCATGACGAGGAGACTCGGGGGGGACGTCTGGGACTCGACAGCCGGGTCTTCAGAAGTTAGTCAGGTTTGATTTGTTTCAAATGTTTTAACACACGCACACAGAACATCACTGTGTTTATCACATGGACTTCCATTTCTAAAGCCAGATATGTAAATCACTATCTGGTTTGGGGACGGTTGGGATTCCAGGCGGGGGGGGGGGGGGGGGGGGGGGGGGGCAGCTGTGTGGAGAGCAGTGGCAGTGACCGAGGCTCGATTGTTGATAACTGGTCAGAGACCTTTGGTGGAAGAAGGGTGGAGCTGTGAGGAAGAAGTCCGGCAGGTTGGGAGTCAGGTTCAGGACAGAGGAAGGTGGCGAAGATGAGGGGCCACAAATCCAGATCAGGTTTGGTGTCGGATATAAAAACCAAACAGGGCGTGAGGAAGGATCTCGTTTGTAGACCAGGGCGTCAGAGACAAGCTGCTTGTAGTCTGGAGCTTTAAAACTCCTCTGGCTCCTCTGACTCCTCAGCATCAGGTATCACAAAGCCATCCTATTGAGAGAGGGGGGGGGGGGATAGAAAGAGATAGAAGGGGAAGGAGGGAGAGAGAGAGAGATGAGAACCAGAGAAGGTTCAGCAGAACCAGTATTTTCAACATCCAGCTCATCAGATAAGGTTTGAGTTTTAAACTGTTTTCAGACCTGCAATGAAGTCTGAACACGTTCCTCACATGTTCCTGACATGTTCCTCACATGTTCTGCAGGTTCTGCACGCTCTGCAGGTGAGAACAAATGTCTGGGTCAGTTGCTCTGGATATTTTCTGGAACTTGTCCCATTAAAATGTGAGAAACCAGCAGGAAAACGTCCAGAGCAACTGAGCGAGTGGAGGTTTCCAACACATGACCCGTTCCCTCACCAGTCACTGCATCAGTGGAGCTGTGTGAAGGCTGGTGAATGATTTAGATCCTCACAGGAAACAGAAAGGGTCACTAACCAATCGATATATCCCATCATGCATTGCAGCATTGAAAGGAGGACACATGTCGGACTGAGGGATTCTTCTTTTTCTTCTGCTCCTTATCAAAAACCCAAACCATTTTATTTATACACTTGGATATAAATGCTAAAAACTTATTAAAGTATTAATAGTAAGTTTAAAATAAACACTAAATGAATTCTGGGAGTGTCCAACGATGATTTCAGA
Source organism: Platichthys flesus (assembly GCF_949316205.1). NCBI lineage: Eukaryota > Metazoa > Chordata > Actinopteri > Pleuronectiformes > Pleuronectidae > Platichthys > Platichthys flesus. Next base: position 27,661,680 of record NC_084951.1, on the reverse strand, counting down.
CACAACCTGGTTCCCTGCTCCTGAAGCAGCTCTCAAACCAATGACAGTGGGTTGATACTCCAGCTTACGGTCTTTATGATTCATACTTTCTTCTGATCTAGAATCAGTGATGATTCAGTAATCATCACTGATTACTGAGCCTCAGTAAACGAGCTGCAGGACATTCCTCTGGACATCAGCAGGAACATGTCACAGAGCCTCACATTCTAAATAAAGCTGGTGATGCACTTTATGAGTTCTCTTACCTCAAGTTCAAACCATGTTCAGAGGTTCAAAGAAAGACGACTTCACTCACCGAACAGAACAAAGATCTGCATTAGACTGAGGAGGACACTGAGGTTCACTGACTGGTTCTTTAAGCTCAGGTCAATATGGAGACTTGTCCTTCAGTGAGGTCCCGTTGGAATAAGCCTCAAAGCTCGGTACCATTTACAGACATGTGTTTATGAACTGCTTCACGCGCTGCAGTTTGAATTTAAAACAATGTGTAACTCAATCTTTAAAATGAAAGAGCATCCACAGCTTTATTCACAGAGGAGACTCCAGCCGGATGGAAGCAGGAACTCACGTCTGTGGCGTAGAGGATGTCGATGATCCTCTGCAGGGTCGGGTCGCTCTCGCCTTCCTTCTCCTGACAGATCAGCTCAATGTTCCGCAGCTTTCCAAAATAAAAGTCTCTCTCCTTCTCCATGTCCGAGTAGGTGGATCTCAGGATCTCCAGCTGTGGACAAACTCCTCATTACTCATCGTTTCTACTTTGACTTCCTGTCCAGTGACTGGTCTGGATTTAGAACGTTCTCTTTCTGTCCAGTGGTGCGCTCACCTCGTTCAGGAGCTCCGTCCTCTCTTCATCGCCTCCGCCCATCGCCGTCTTCCTCACGCTCACCGGAGCCAGCTTAGGCGCCACCTTGGCTACGGGTGGCCTCTGAGGAGCTGAAGAGACACGTGACAGAAGATCGTTGAAAGACGGAAGCTACACAAACATTCCTCCTCACATGGAGACTCCCTGACCACACCCACCTGGATTCAAGGCCTTCTTCGGGGGTTTGTTGAAGGCTGACGTGGCGGCGTTGGAGGAGGACACGGCGTCCTGGCCCTGCCTGGCCTCCACTGGATCGTATTCCTTCCCATCGTAGTTGGCATCAAAGAACTTTTTAAACCACTGGACGAACTCAAAGTTGTCCTGAAACTTCCCCTTCACCAGTTTGTCCACTGGAATGATCTGAAAGAGCAGAGAACCAATCAGCAAGAGGTTGAGAGTTGCTGAGTCATCGTTTCCAGCTCAGTTTCTGCTCGTCCAGACTAAAGCACCGGACCGGAGTTTACAAACTAAAACCAGAAACTTATAAAACTTCTTCATTCAGCGACACTCAGAGCTGAACAGTCACCAGACACATCAGAGAGTTGAAACCTGAAATACTCTGAGACTACAGAGGATCACAGACCATGACTCAGCAGGTTTCTGAACCTAAATACAAATCATGTGAAAGAGAAACTGACCAGGGAAGAAAAAGACGAACTAAAGAACATGAACAATGTTTCTGCTGAAACACGCACGACAATATGAAATCAAACAAATACTGAGGACTGGAGGAAACTGACAGACAATACACACACCTTACATGTGAGACCACAAAGTCCACATCAAACACACAATATGTAAATATGAACACACTGATGTGCTCGACATGTTCTTCTGTGTGAAAGATTTCAAACAGCCAGAGTCACGCATTAAAAACAAAGGACCGACAGGAAGTGGCTCATGAATAAATTACAGCAGCAAAGGAAACCAGTGGAGCAGGACACGCCCTTCTTTCGTCTGTTTGACAATATCAACACAATGTGAAGTTATTACTAATTCAACTGGTCTTCTATTGAAAGCCTGTAATAATGAAGAAGAGCTTCCACTGATGAAGACGTGACGTTTGACTTCTTTTCACAGATCAGCAGCATCCAGCTCCCCCACTGACCCGGGGTCAGATCTTTATAAGGGAGTGTGTGTTGAAGTAAGGATTTATTAGGATATTTAGAATCAGGAACATTTCATGGAATCGGTCACGACTACTAAACTTCTGTTATCTTGCCATCCTTCGTCCGAGGTGAGCAGAAGCTGACATTTCATTGTCTGTAAAGATCAGTTTTGTGGGTGTGTGTTATCACCTACTTTGTCAACTCCCATCTTTTTGAAGGAGACCTGCAGAAGCTTGTAGTTGTGGATGTATTCGTGTTCCAGCTTGGCACCGAACTTCACCTTCTTCAGAGGCACCGAGTTGGGGAACAGCATGTCCATGAACTGGCAGTAGGCTCCACCTGCGGCAAAGACAGACCATGAAACCTTCAGCTCTTCAGAATGAACAGTCCAGTCGTTCCAGGGCCTGAGGAGTACTGGAAGATATGAAAACGACCTGCTCTGTTCATATTCATGTTCCTGGATAAACTGGACGTCGCTTCTTCTGCAACCAGGAAGTGAAAACACCTGAAGCTGGTGAGTCTGAAACGATGAATGTGGCAGAAAACCTCCAAACATCAACTCATGTGCTGCTGCTCGGGGCGTCGACCTGACCTCATGTGGGCGACGCCATTTCAGCCACAGGTTCGGTTCTATTCGTCTTATCATTGGCTGTTTGTGTTGTCTGTCAAAACACGGATGGGATGAGTTCTATCAACGGGTCTTTAATTTCTATCGAGGAAAACTTTCTATCTGAATAATAATCGATATGGTTTTATCAGCCAGTCTTAGGCCTGTGAGTTGAATGTTGGTGGATTCCTGAAATGTGACGAAGGATAAAAACACTGATCATCTTCTTTCTTCAAATCTTATGTGTAGAGACATTTTCACAGTTTGTCTCCTCGTCTTTAACCAGATGAGACGTCCTCTGTTCTTCAGCCTCAACAAGAGTCAAACTACTGAACCTTTAACAGGTGGAGAAGGTAGAGACCTCAGAGACACAGGTGAGGACCCGTCTCCAGGACGGACACCAGTCCAACAGATGTCCCGTGTCTCAGAGGACATCAGAGAGATCAGAGTGTTTACAGCTTTGATCAGAATCAACACTTTGAATCAGAACTGAAGATCAATGAGCTGAGGGATTATTGTCAGTGATGGTCGAGTCTCTGAGGAGACGTATTGTATATCAAGCAGACTTGTTGTGATCATAGTCCACGATCAGGATTCACCATCTTCACATGTCAGATCAGAGGAAACCAGCAGACCTCTTAATGATGCATTCTGAACCCATTCCATGAGCACTGTACTGCCTGGCTCAAGGGCTGATGAGCAGTAAACAGATGTGCACCATCCTCAACTACTCTGATAATCTGAGGAGCACATTGGAGGTAAGTAAAGTCAAACTATGAGTTGACTTTACTTATCTTAACCCAGTGACCTCCTCCTACATGTGACCAGTGACCTCACACCTTCGGCCTCGTCAGGAAATTAAGTGTTGAACTCATTTCTGATTCTGGAAATAAAACGTATACATTACTACATCCATACAGAAGATAGAGGCTGTAGATGTTTATTATATAGCTTTTATTTTGTAGTAATATCTGCCTCTTATGTTGATATGAACTCTTTATCTGCAGATGAAACAGAAGTTGACTAATCTCCCCGTCCACCTGGGACTAAAGTCTCCGTCCTCCTCTGCTCTGAACTTCTAATCCCACTCTAAGAATCTGAGGATTCAGAAGTTAACATCTGCAGGGCTACGACACCAGCACACACAGGAAGCTGGGTGTGGATCCCAGTAGAGACGTGTCAGCAGGTCATGAGTCAGGTGGTGTCACACTGTCTGGGCCGGGTGCACATTAAAACAGAACCGCCTGTAAACCAGGGTTCAGGAGTCAGCGGGTTCATGGGTCCGGACACAGGGTCGAGTCCCTGCCAGCATCATGCAGGGGGTTGTGATCATGTGACTCTTAAGAAAGAGGCAGAAGGAGCTGTATCATATCATATATCAAAACCCAACCCTCTCATCCTGGCCTCACCTGTGCACAGCATCTCGATCTTGGTGAGGTTCATCTGTAGAGACTCATTGATCCAAACCAGCATGTCATGGCGACTCAGGTTGTCGCTGGTCACTGAGGTGGAGTACACGTTCACAGCCATGGTCGTCACGTGCTGCCATTGAGGAGACAGAAGAATATGAGGATTATTACCATTTACAAGAGGACAGTTGGTCTGCTTCACCAGTAACTGTCGTATCATCAAAACAGTACAGACACATGTTCTCCCAGCATGGCAGGTGGCCCAGAGTCGGTTTGAATCCTGGTGTCATTCACCATGAGGAACTTCACACTGGTTTGTGAGGAGCCATGACTGAGACCTGAACCGTGCACAGCAGAGGCAGTTATGACTTCATAATAAATCACACTCATAAACATCTGTCCAGTGAATAAGCATGATGTCATTCATCAGTCCTCTGGAAACATGTCCACAGTGAATCCACTCACACCTCGTTGTGTTGAAATGATACAACAATGAAGTGTGTTGTTCAGGTTATTCAGATTTAAGAAATAAACTCACCAGGGCTTGTATCTCTGGACAGTGAGATCTGTGAATTCATCTCTAATAAAACATTTGATTTATGATTTCACTGGCTCATCTCTTTTGACAGGAGACGTTCCATCAGATCTACTGGTGAATTACTGTTAACGGTCCTGTAGGAAGTGTGTGATACTGGTGACTGGTGGAAACAGGACAGAAACCAGTGACCTTTAGCCTCTGGTAACATCCAGGCTGATAAAGTCCCAGCAGCAACAGGCCACGTCCAGGAGCCTGGAGGCTAGCGTTAGCCACAGCTAGCCCCGGCAGCTAGCCCCGTCCGCTGCAGCCTAGCTCCCGGGACATGCAGCTTAGCACGCGGCTACTGACCCGCAGCTACTGACGCGCCCGCTCGACAGCTGAGGGCCAGTTGTCAGTTGCGCCCTAATGGCGACGGACGCTGAGCGCGGACTAGCCCCGCGTAGCTGGCTCCACACCGGCTAACGTGAGTCATGAAGCCCCCGCCCTGAACCCGGAGCACCGCGTTAGCCTCAGTTAGCTGCTCATGCGACAGACTTCTCCATGGAGTCCGGTTCTCCGGGCTCCTCAGCGACCACCGGAGGCTGCTGCACCCGAAGAACCGTCGCTGCTCCCCCGCTGACTCTAAAGGGCGCATCCCGGTCCGCTGCTGGCGAGCTAGCATGTTAGCTAGCAGAGCTTAGCCGCCTCGCATTCCGGCTCCGTAACGGGACCGGGGAGCAGCCGCCCTTACCGGGGGAGCAGGTGCCCTTACCGGGGGAGCAGGTGCACTTACCGGGGGAGGAGTACCGGTCACGTCTGTCAGACACGAAGATGTTTCTCTGGTATGGGTTCGAGTCCTAAAAAGCCAGTGGGCGCTGGGAGGACGTTAGCGGCTCTGATGGTGGAGCTGCTGCTGCTTCTGATGCTGCGACTGCTGGTTCCTCTTCCGGTTCCTCTTCCGGTTCCTCTTCCGGTTCCTCTTCACCGGCAGCGGAAGAACCGGGCTCATGACGTCAGCCACGACCTGCTCAAAGTGACAAGAAAATCAAATACAATATTTAGTTCAAGTTTATTGTCAAATGCACATCGATCACATTCATCAGTCACTGGCTCGTACAGCAACGCTCCGAATGTTACAGGCAAAAAATATTATATCCTTTAAAAAAAGGAAAAACAGTGCAATTATATGCAATAGTGCACTTATGTCACGGTGCTGGTTTAGTGAAGTTTAAAAGTCTTAAGGCCTGGTGGATGAAACTGTCTCTGAGCTGGTGCTGCCGGCCCGGATGCTGCTGCACCGTCAGCCAGACGGCAGCAGGAGAACAGTTCATGTCTGGGGTGTAGAGGACCTCAATGGATGGGAGCTCCGTCCTGGTGATGTGCTGGCAGACTGCACCACCCTCTGTAGAGCCTCACGGTTCAGGGCGGTGCAGCCAGTCAGGATGCTCTCTGTGGTGCACCTGAGTCCCTGTGGAGCCTCTGCAGGCCTGGCCGTCTTCCTGATGGAGTCTGTGTGATGGGTCCAGGTCAGGTCATCACTGATGTGGACCTCGAGGAACCTGAAGCTGCCGACTCGCTCCCCCGACGTGATGGAGAGGGGGGCGTGTGCCAAAGATATGAACTGAAGCTCAATGGAATGAAATGTCACGACTGTAAGAAATTTAAATACAATAAAATGTGACAATGCAAGAAAAGTCAATTGTGCAACAGGGAGAAATTAAATCTAAATGAATGAAATGGAAGATAAAGACCTGCCCCCCCCCCTCCCCACGCACAATTTACACCAAAATCTATAAATTAAAAAACCTCTAAAACAGATCAACAAATAAAGAAGTGAAATAAAGTTCTGACATGTGTTTTAATTGTTTTCTCTTGCATTGGTCCTGTCGACACAACCAAGTAAATATACAGATAAAAACATTCTGTCTTCAAACAGTCATACATGGAACCATAACCCTAACCCTAACCCATGACTAGTATCTAGAGCAGAGACTAAAGGCTCAGGCACCACAGACGATACAAAACATTATTCACATTTTTGGTTTTGGAGGATTTGTTAAAACTGTTGTACTCCTTGAATGATGTGTTATTCATTGTCATATAATAATAATAATAATACTATAGACACAATAAATGAGTAATCAATAATAAGTATGATGCAGGGGGGGTTTTGCCATTTCCTATTCTTTTTGCAACATTTAGAGTTCGTCTCTTTCAAGCTAAGGCTGAAAAAGCCAAAATAACAGAAAGCACACACATTAAAAATCAACATTCACAATATGGTTAGTTTTGGATCCAGAAATTCGAGAAATCAGTTTAAAAAAAAAAATTTAACATTTGAAAGAATTGCAGTTGTTCTTTTCTCCTGGAAACAACAGACGTGACCTTCAGACCTTCAGACGCAGCAGCAGTGAACAACAAACCTAATACACACGTGTTCTCTTATAAATTGATAAAAACATTAAAAATGTCCAATGTAGACACTTTTATAATCTCATAATATTCAGGTTATAACTGACTACACAAACAATGAAGATGGTTTTGGACCCAACAGGCTCAGAAGAAATCAGATGAACAGTAGAGGGAGAATAATCGGCCTTTTGTTTTCGATCCAGCACAAAGAGCCTGATGTGCAGAGACTACATGTGTGACGTGAAGCAGGAGCCTCGAGGGAACAGCAGACTACATGAGCCTCAGGGAACCACAGAAGAGAGCCTGTTTGTGAGCTGAGGAGAACAGAAGAGACCGTTTATCCTCCAGCTTGCTTACACACACACACACACACACACACACACTATCTGAGGAGCTTTTCTAGAGTGGCTGGAGACGACTGGGGGGTGGAGTAGTCGGAGAATGAGGAGTAGTCGGAGGGGGAGTAGTCGGAGGGGGAGGACTCGGAGGGGGAGGACTGGGCGGTGGCGGACTGGGCGGTGGATGTGGTGGATGGGTTCAAAAGCTCCTCACAGGCAAAGTAGTCCTTGAGGGGAGCGAAGAGGTGCCGGATGACGGGGACGCTCCAGGACTTCCCCAGCACCTTCTGCCTCTCCTGCCGGCTCATGTTGCGCACGTCGGTGTAGTGTTTGGGGAAACCAAAGATCCTGGAGACCAATGAAGGAGAAGATGATTGTTAGCTAGACCCAAATGATTTCATTCTATAACTCGGGTGAAACAAAGAGAAATGGTGACGTGTGACCAGTCTTATTTCAAACACCCATAATTTGTTCCATCCAACTATAGTCAGTGGACATCTGGGACAGAACATGGTTCTAAGGTTTTGACCTTGTTGCGTCGGTACTACCGAGTATCGTTTCTCGTTCCAAGTGAGAATCTGTGTGAGAGGTACCAGGACACACAGAGACAGAGCTGTGAGTCCAGGCAGCAGGTCAGAGCAGCGTCAGGCTGAAGGCTCCACTGGTCTCAACCTGCTGTGAGATGAGCTGTGGAACACAGGCTGAGGATCGCAGGGTAGCCCGCCTGGCTCCAGAGCTGAAGAGGTTCACGACAACATCAACAGCTTCACGTGGACATCACCATCATGGTGACACCATCACTTCATGAGAGTTGCTTGCTTGTCCTCACAGTCTTTGTGGACGATAGCTTAGCATTTACTAGCTTACTAGTTTACTCCATCCGTAAGTTTAGTCCAACATGTTTTAGCATTCTGGCAATTCTCCCCAGCACACCCAGCCACTCCTAATCCCAGTGTAAGAACACCTACTTCTCCAGTTCAGTGATCCAGAGGTTGTCCTCCTTCCCGTTGTGGAGGACAGGCAGCAGACTCTGGCCTTTCCCCTGCTTCAGAGAGTTGGAACTGGTGGTGATGGTCCTCACCTTAGTCACCTGGAATCAGACGATGTCCAGAAGGAGACTAATGGGTTAGGGTCGGATGGTAGAGGACAAGGAAGCAAAATAAGACTGAAGAGAGGACTGACCCTGGCTTCTCTGCCGACCTCTAAGCAGTCCTGGAGACTCAGCCGGTCGCTCTGAGACGCAGCGAGAGGCCTGACGGGGAGAAGCACAGACACGTCAGCTTCCAGACGAGGCACCATGCACATCATAGAATTGTGGAGCTCCTTATACGACACTCTAGTTTTACTACAGCTGCTACAGTCAGTGATTCAACAGCTCTACTTCATGATGAATCCATCTCTGACCTGCTCATCCCCGGGATGTTTCCCCAGAAGTTACGAGCTCTGTGGGCCGGGCTGACGTTGACCGCGTCCACCTGCACCGGGTTGCACTGTCAACAGATCGAAGGAGAGGAAGCTCCCTGTGAGTCAGCCATTCAAACATCTGAGCTAAAACCAGCAGGACAACAAGGACAGAGGGGGGGGGAAGAGAGGAGGAGGAATCGGACCGAGGACGAACCTCGAGGAAGCGACAGATGTTGAGTTTGTCGTGGGTGTTCATGAAGACCACGTTCTCAAACAGCCAGAAGAACGGCCGCGGGTCTTCGTCTTTGGGCTTCAGCAGCTGAAGGAGGCGGAAGAAGTCAAAGAACAACCGGCCGGAGCCCTCTGCAGGAGGGACCAGGAGAACAAAGAGGAGAAGAGAGGGCAAAGGGTTGATTCAATTCATCATGATTCAATCAACCCAAAGGTCTAACTGAGGAAGCAGCTTCTTTCCAGATGGAATCAGTTTGTTATGATTAAAAATGAAGTCATTGATCAGATTCGTACCATAAAGTCCTTTTCTGACCGGGTTGACGATGGAGAGGTCGTTACAGGGGCTGCCACCGATCAGCAGGTCAAACTGACCCCAATGCTCCAGCTGGACCGGCACAGAGAACAAAGGGTCACTGTAGTTTTTAGCCGATATATATATATATATATATATCTGTAGATCACATTTTATTTGTTCTACCTCTCCTAACAGTCCTCCAAACAAAACAGCAAAAGATGAGTTAGGTAAATCATGTAATGTGAGTGAAAAGCACAATTTCAAACAACAAGAAAGTGTGTGTGTGTGTGTGTGTGTGTGTGTGTGTGTGTGTGTACATACGTGCTCCATGGTGATTGAACGGGCGTCGCCCACATGGATGATCTTGGCATCGTGGTGGACGGCCGCCACAGCGATGGAGTCTTCACAGATCTCTGAGGCAAAGTATTTCTCCACCTTAAAGCCGAGCTCCTTCAGCACCAGCAAACCTGAAGAGAAACACAACGGGTTCACACTCTGAGGTTCTAACACATTCTGTCAGAGCAGGTCAGAGAGGTCAGAGAGGTCAGAGAGGTCAGAGAGGTCAGGTCAGAGCAGGTCAGAGCAGGTCAGAGAGGTCAGAGCAGGTGAGAGAGGTCAGAGAGGTCAGAGCAGGTCATAGATGTCAGGTGAGAGAGGTCAGGTGAGAGCAGGTTAGAGCAGGTGAGAGAGGTCAGGTGAGAGCAGGTTAGAGAGCTGGGAGAGGTCAGAGCAGGTCAGAGAGGTCAGAGCAGGTGAGAGAGGTCAGGTCAGTTCAGAGAGGTCAGAGCAGGTGAGAGAGGTCAGGTCAGGTCAGAGCAGGTGAGAGAGGTCAGAGAGGTCAGAGCAGGTCATAGATGTCAGGTAAGAGCAGGTCAGGTCAGAGCAGGTGAGAGAGGTCAGAGCAGGTGAGAGAGGTCAGGTCAGGTCAGAGCAGGTGAGAGAGGTCAGGTGAGAGCAGAGGGCTGAGCCACTGTGTTCGATCCCAGAGGCTCCAGGCGCTGACTCACCGGTGGCGATGCCATCGAACAGCGACAGCACCCTGAGTGGCCGGCGCTGGTCGGCGGGGATGGACGGGTAAACCCGGTGCGGCTCCTACTCAGGGAAACACAAAGGGACGACTGAGTCACTTGTTCATGTTTAAAAATATAGACATTAAAAAGCAGTGACATTTTCTATTGTATTATCTACTGCTATCTGATCTTAATAGACTCAGGTGTTAATTTTTGTTATGATACAAATAAGTTTATTTTAAATATATATTTATCTTAATCCAAGGTGCATCCATATGTTTGGCTAGAAAGTCAAATTTACTACAGAAATGTCTGAAATGTAACTTTTAAATTAAATAGAATATGAAGAACTAAATTGTTCAAGTTAAATAGTTAATAGATAAAAGTCTTATTCAGTAACAGACTGTGAAATGAAAGAGTCATGACGTCCTGGTTGATGAAGAACTGATTAGTTGATCAATGAAAACAAACCAGCAGACGTCTTTCTCCGGTTTACATCATTTTAAATTGAATACGTCAAGTTTCACTCATTTCTGATGATTTACAGGAAAAACAATGAATCTAGAAACTAATTCATGATGAAAATAATGTGTAGTCGAATCCCAAAGGCCAATTCTTACAGATTCACTAAGAATGTAAATCATGAAGATGAGTTCTTCAGACATTTATGGTGTGTGATACAAGTGAAACGTATGTCGTATAGACAGGGTCACGATGGGAGGAGCACTCACGAAGGCCATGGCGCTGTTGTTGGCGAAGACCTCCTGGACTCGGATGCTCCAGTCCTCCCTGGGCATCAGAGCGCCGTGGGCCCGGTGCGGCTGACACAGGAAGCAGATCCACGGGTCCGTCCGCTTCAGCTTCTCAAACGTCTCCGGACCGACGAGGACGTTCAGACAGTCCTCGCAGAAAGACCTGAGGGGGGAGAGCAACACATCTGGACTCTACACTCCATTGTAAACATCTTAGAGCAGGCTGAGTGTGAGGGCGGACCGACCTGCAGCAGCTGTCGTTGCCACACAGGATCACCTCCAGGCCGTAGCAGCAGATGGTGCAGTACGACTGATATCCGTCTTCATCGTACCGATGAAGAGTTTCTGTGAAGTTGAGCTGTGGAGACATGGATCAGAGGTTAAGGAACTCATTGACTGTGTTCCAGCAACATGGAGGTTCTGACTCGGGCTGAAGTGGGAACACGGTTTGTCCCAGTCCAAGTGGCAACTGGTCAAATGTGAAGAGACTCCCTGAAGGCGGATCCCATGACCTTGACCTTCCAAACCCCCTCAGTTTAACCTTGAGTCCCCAAATGTCCTTAACAGGTTCTAGAGGCTGAAATGGGTTGAGTGAGGTCTCAGCTCACGTTTATACCGAATGTGAAGAAATCCCTTTGAAGCAGATCTCAGAGGTTTGAGTTCAGAAGAGCAACGTGTGGGGTCACAATGACCTCTGACCTCCACAGTCTGATCAGGTCATCCGTGGATCTAAGTGAATGTGTCTCCACCACGTGTCAAGTGTTCTTGAGATATGGTGTTCACAACAATGTGCTGGACGGACGACACGAGAACATCCACTAGGGGTCGCCAGAGGAGTGGGACATAAGAATGCAAGGAGCTTCAGTTCGACCTGATCCACAGTGAACTGGGAGGAGTCTTCACTGAGTCAGAGGAGATGTTCATGCTTCCTTACTTTACACTTTAAACAGAGGCTTCCTTTAAACAGAGGGTGGGCCATCGCCACGCTGTCGGAGCCACAGCACAGACACAAGCCTGCAGACAGAGAAACACAGATGGGTAGAAACAGGAACATAATACGACTGAATGATTGAGGTGAATAAACAGGAACAGTTTATTAATCACCTTCGATGTCCAGTTTCAAGTCTGTGACCCGACGAATTGATTCCTCTGCAAACAAAAGAAGATCGATAATCAACGACTCGATGGTTTGTGATCCAACTCAAGTTATGATCCTGTTTCACGTCATGTGTCTGAGCGTCTGAAGGATTCATCAAAAACCACTTCACCAGTTTCAACACATGTTTGAACCGTTACTTTCTGAGTGGAACACACACGCAGTGATTTCCTCTCAGTCACATGTTACAGGAGTGTTTGTGGGGTGACTCAGATGAACCGTGAGTGACAGGTGGTGTACCTCGGAGCTGCTGGTCCGGCTGGGTGTAGGCGCTGGTCCCCTTGTTGACCATGCTGGTTTTGATGTAGCTCCTCCTCTCGGAGGGCACATAGTTCGGCGATGTGTCGTTATCCAGCTCAGGGGACAATCTGCTTTTCTTCCTGTGTCCCCTCCCTCTTCTCAGCTTCGCCCCCCCTCCCTCCCACTCATCTTTCTCTCCTTCCCATCCCGCTGCCCCCCCTCCTCCTCTGGATCCCGTCTCCTTCACTCCCCCTCTGGTGCTTTTCCCCACAGAACCCACTCCTTGCTCCCCCGACAGTCTGGTCAGAGACACAGACACTTCTTTCATCCCCGATCTCAAGAACCTCTGGGGAGAGGAGGAGTTAGAGAGCTGAGGGGAACAGGAGGCTACTGGGAAGAGGTTCTTCTTCGCCATTGGCCGGTTGGTTATTTCACCATCACCTGCACAGAGGACAGGCGAACGTAAAACTAAGCATCCAAAACAGTAGAGAATACTTACCACCATACGTGCAATAGTAACTAATGTAGAGCCTCAAATAAACATCATTTCTGATAAATCACATAAAACTGTGGCCTCAACATCCCCAGCTTATAAACATGTGTTCAATCTGTACCGTCCTCAAACACACTCTTTATAAAACTGTGCATTATGTAAACAGTGGACCACTAAAGCAACGCTCATATTAACTTGACTAGGATTTGAATGGTGATAATATCACAGCTCGTCCACAGAACAGTAAAGTCCTTCTGTTCTTATACTGAAGCTCCGGGGGAAATCACAATGACTGAATCCAGCAAAGCAGCTTCATTTTTCATAATGGTAAATAACACAGTTCATCTGTCTGGGCTCTTACTCAGATGGTCGTACCATTTACAGAAGCCGTTAGTTTGAATCCGTCCGGTCCTGTGGGTTGAAAGCCTGCGAAGGCCCAGTCTAACATCTGGATCAGCAGCAGGTTCCGGTCCTCGGGCGGAGCAGGAAAACGTTTCTTACAGCGAAGTGCCGCCTCCTGACAGACAAGGAACACGAGTCAGTCACACCGAGGTCCCTCAGGTCACTCGTCAACATATGGAAGCAGGTGAATCTGTCAACCAGCTCAATGGCAGAAGCAGAAGCTGTTTCCGTGGACTTTATCTGTGGACCAGTGTCCCAGCACTTCCCCAGTTGGTTTCTTTCAGAAAGCAGAGAGACACACAAACCTCCAGTGACAGGAAGATGGCTTCTTTGTAGGTGGCGTGTGTGGCGAAGGAGCTGGAACAGAAGTACTCGCCAAAGGCAGCAAACGGCTTCAGAGTCAGCAAACTGACCTGGGATCAGAGCCCAAAAAGAGGAGTCAGAATAAAAAGAATACACATCTTTTAAGGATCAGTTCCTCAGCAGCTGGTCGTCGATGGGAAAGCACAGGATATTCAACCCGTTAAAAAGCAGGAGGGCAAAAGTGAATAGTGTTGTTAGCTTAGTACTACTCTGCTGTCTCTGTGTAGAGGAGGCTGGTATGTGCGTTAGGAGTATAAACTCAGATTCAAACTCAAACTCAGATTCTAAATCAATGCAAAACGTCATGACCTCACACACACGACTCACTGTTGAGGACATCTTCTGTCCCAGCCACTCCACCGTGCCCGTCCCTGGAAGCAGCGTCTCTGATCCACAGGACGCCAGGATGGCCGGCCAGGGATCATATCCCTCCACCAGACCCCAGACCAGGGGCCTGTTCGAGGCCTGTACAACACATAACACGTGCTTAAGCATAACTACTGATAGTTCTCCACAATGTATGTATATACATAGGTTCTTAAAATGTTTCTCTCTTGGCTGATTCATGACTTTAATACAGGAAACTATTTTGTAGAGCCTCTAATCACAACAGAGATAATGTGTTGGTTGCTTTGTTTCTCTGTCGGCTAGTTTTTTAATATCCAATATTAAAAAACTAGCCCACAATTTACTGTGTTAATGTTAATGATTCCTAAGATGTCTTTATCAAACCTTTACGACAAAGATATGCAATTAAGATTTGATATTTCAGTTTAACCTTGAATTCTAAAAAAAATAGTGTTTTTTCAAACGAAGTTAATATGTATGTTAATACAGTTATCAGCAATAGTAACACATCAGTCGATTTTATTGTGCGATTAAGAAATGTCTTGCTTGTCGTTTGTTGTTCTGTTAGACCTCACCAGGAATCTTGCTGGTTTGGGGGGTTTGCTTCCTGAAACCTCTTCTTCATCTTCATCATCACTACCGTCCAAGACGTGGAAGATCTCTGCCTGTGGACTTGGTTTGGCTGAAAAACAGAAACAACTTATAACTGAAATCAGGACTCAAGAGTTTTACAATAAAATACAGTGGCAAGACAAAGAATGGGAAACCTTTGGATTCACCTGGTTCACTTCATTAATAATAATCTAGAAACATAATTTACTACTGCACTGAATCTGCTCAATAAACTGTTTTCAGACATGAATTCTGGAAAATGTTGTCCAGGCTCTTTGTGTAGTTTGTGTTTCTGAAAGCAAAGTGAAGCAGCAGCAGCAGGTGGTCGGGTCCGACTCGTTCACACCAACAGGAACATGTGAACAACTGACTGGAGATCAGTTCCTGACTGAAAGCAACACCTGACTAAGTGCAGATGATCAGTATATTCTTATTGTCTTACCCTCTGTCTTTTTTAGCCTTCTGATCTGAGATGGTTTGGATTCCTGCCTGACTTCAACCACATCTGAGAAAAACCATTCACATTGATCATTATTAGAAACAACATGTAGATTTGCTGCTGTTGTAGATGCACCTGGATAATAACTATAACTTGAGTGATAATGTCCGGCCTCTTGTAGCCGGTCCCCTGAAGGTCTTACCAGAGGAGTTATCGGTGCGGTCGGACTCTTCCAGAAGAATGACGTGTTTGGAAGTCATTCGTTTGTGTTTGGCCACAGAACTGAAACCATCTTCAGATGAACTCTCATCATCCTCCTCTTCTCTCCTCATGCTGCCACGACCCCACGGGATGGGAAGCTTCCTCCGGCGGGTCCACCTCCCTGGTTGAGGTCCGGGGGGAGGAGCCTTGGTGCCGTCGAACGCCTTGAGACAGGAGAACAGAACCCAGGGCTCGGTATCATATGGTAGCATGCTAACACTTCCCATCTCACGTTTAACACAAGGTTTATCTGAGGCTGATGTTGTGCTGATGGAAGGTCATTAGTGTTTAGTCCAAAGACACATAGCGATACACACGCTCAACAGCTGATGGCGCTAGAGAAGAAAAACTCACAGGACTAACAAAATGATTATTGTGAGAAAAACATGAATGTGTAAAACTAATTTTCGTGATGAGCCAATGGTTAGATGGCAGATATTTTATGGAGCATGTCAGGAGGTATTAGAGTTCGGGGAGGATCATCCTCTGTGGACCATGAATAACATAATCTCAGCTTTTAACACTCACCTGAGAAAACACCTGTTTCCTGCTCAGAGAGCCGGGAAGAGCCAGGAGCGTCAGGAGGAGTCTGTGCAGAGTGGAACCCGGGCTGATGCTGCTCAACATCTGTCCACACAGGGAAATCTTCCATTGGTATTTCATGTCAAACACAACATTTCTACAGTCAACGCACGTTTCATTCAGTATCAATTGAGAAACCTCTGAACACTGTTTACCTCTGTCCAGTGATAACCTCCTGAGCTGCTCGTCTGTTTGTCCCTCAGCGTCTTAATGAGACGCAGGTAGTGGAGGGACATCTGATCCGTCTCTGGAGATCCGGCTGCACACAGACCCAGCTGGACTCCCAACCCCGACACCCCAACTCGGGACAACTGATTGAACTGAAGAGAAAACACATAACATATCAATGTTATTATCAAACCCTTATCACAGAGAAAAGTCCTTATAACAGTTAAACTATCAACTTTATCATTCATAAAAGAAAACACAAATACTGCAGAATATATGGAACCTGAATTAAGAAAATTAAAAAAAGAAAGTAGAATATAGTTTGGATTAGACTCAACAGAGAAGTCTGAAGGTCTGAACCAAACAAGCAGGAGTGAACATCTGAATGGTGCTGGTTCAAATCCTGAACTGAGACTGACCACAGAAATGAACCTTCTTACATGAATTCTGTCTGGGTGGTTCAGCACGGTGTTGATGTCCCTCAGGGTCACTCGTCCCAGCTGCCGAGGAACACTCAGCCCTATACTCCATAGCACTGCTTTATAGAAAGTCACCGCAGCCGTCAGGAAGTCGCTCCTCTCCTGCTCCCCAAGGTCCACGTTAGCAGTGGACGACATGTAGTTCATGGCATTGGAGCCCAAGTTCATCTCTGATGTGGGGAGAAGATCCCCCTCAGTGTGGAGGAGATAAAGGTCGGGTCTCCTGACAAAGCTCTTAGCACGGAAGGGACAGAAAATGGCCGCCGCATAGAACTGAATCAAAGCAGAGGTCAGCCGCAGCTCTGCCACGACGTCTGCTTCACCTTTCTGCTGAACTCCATCCATAGAGCGCAGGGGCGCCAGCGACTGGCCGAGGAAGATGAAGTGCAGTTTGACTTTATGATCCATCAGCTGGGTTCTGATCCGGTCAGTCTCCGCTGTTCCCCTCAATGACTCAAAATGCTTCACTAGATCCGTCCAGCTGTCGACCATGTTCCCCACCGTGCGGATAAAAACTAGAGCCTGTGCCGAGACGGGCTGCGATGTGTTGTAATCAGCAAACAGCTCCTTCAGACTGTCATCAACAGAGGGGTGGGTGGAGCAGTGGTGGTGGATGTCTCCAACAAAGTCCACCACGTACTTGAAGGAGGCAGAGAGCGCGTCCTCGCAGGCTCTTCCCGCGATGCCCGGGAGGCCGGAGAGCGACACCAACCCCGGGCTGTGGCTCTGCAGCTCGAACACGAGCACCTGGCTCAGCTGGAGGTCCGGAGCGCTGCAGTAAAACACAGCGAGGTTGGACAGACAGAGGTTGGATCTCTTCAGCGTGTCAAGCAGAAGGCGTGAATCAGACTGTACTGCGTCTGTGCCCATCTCCAGATCCACTGATGTCTGTGGCTCAGCGGCATCCACACTCATGTGCAGAGTGCACAGCAGCCGGACCACACGGGCCCCGGAGCTCTGGTCAAAATATCCAACCAGGAGGACGCTTGTGCTTTGTCCTGCATCCAGCTCGACCCCCATGTACAGGTAGAGGCAGAACGGCGTGAGGGAGCAGGCCTGGATGGCGTCTTCTGGGGGGGGCGGGTTTAAGATGGCAGAAAGCGAAGGCCCAGAGATATCAGAGTGTGTTCTTGTGCTGAAGGTTGAATTTGAGTCCAGAGTCTCTCGTGAGACTTTCCTCGTGAAACTCTGCAAAGCGTTGCTGCTGCAGGGACTCGTGTCTTCACCTCTCTTGTCCTCTGCTGCTTCTGTTTGCTCCACTTGCTCCTTCTCCTGTGCAAACGGTTCTATCTCCGGTTTCACCATAATGTCTGAGTTCTGCTCCTTCGTCACATCCATCATCAAATCATCATCATCGTCAGATATCAGCACCACTTCTTCTGCAGACCTGTTTGGATTGTCTCTTGGTTTCTTTTTTCTTGGTTCTTTCCCTTTCTTCCCTTCCATCTTCAGAATGATCTCCAGGTTCCGATGAGGAGTCTTGGAGGAAAGATGATCTGTGAGGGGAAGAAAACACAGAGTGGAATCTCAACACACATGGAAACCATGACAGCTGATCAAACTATGGTGAGCCTCCTCAGGCTTGGTGATTAATGCCACATATTAATCTATGGACATCCACTGCTCCCACCTGAGTCAGCAGGAGTCATCCTCTGGCCTCCTCTGGCCTCCAGGGCGTGATACTCCCGGCCTTTGTTGTTCTTATCAAAAAACAGCTTAACCCACTGGAGGAAGGTCAGAGACACCGTGGGGTTCCTCTTCATCAGCGCCTTCTCTGGGATGTACTGCAGAGACAGAGGAGAACACAGAGAAGCTTCACAAATCTCTACTTGGAAGAATGACCTCTCACGTCATGAAACAACTCACAAAACACACAACTTTTATATTTAGAGAAACCTACTCGTACGACTCCAACTTTTCTGAATGCAGCTTGCAATAAACTGTAGTTGTGGATAGAATCCAGCTGATCATTGCTTTGGAACCGGACCTTGGAAAGATCCAAAGACCCAGGAAACAACAAGTCCATCAGCTGGCAGTAAGCTGCACCTGGATACAAACACACAGTCATTGTGTTAACTGTGTGAAAGGCCCTGACATCGTGTGTGTTGTTGCTGCTCGACAGATCAAATTGGTGAAGTTTCATCTGCAGAGACATCTCTCGTCTCAGAACAGAAATAAACTTGATCTGCAGATTTAACAGGAAACACTTGGATAGAACGTTTAAACCAAAAGCTGTACACTATGGAACATGTGATAATTATTATCCAATTATTCTCCTCTTCATCATGTGTAGTTAGGCCAAATATCAGAATATCCTCTTACTCAACAATGTGCACTGAAACCTGTCAGTCTTCTTCTAAAATAGAAAACAAAGAGCGAGGCCCTGAAGGCTCAGCCCACCTCCGACCCTCAGACCAACCTCTGTGTGCCGACCTACCTGTGCATACCTGCTCCACCTTGGTGAAGCGTGTCTGTAGCGTATCGTTGAGCCACGCCAGCAGCTCATAGCGGTTATATGAATGTATATTCACTGCTGCATTCACTGCTACATTCACAGCTACATTCACTGCCATCTCCCAACACGGTGCACAGAGCTGCAGAGACAAAAATGCATCTACATTGGAGACAGAAACAAAACGCTGGTCCTCGTCTGTGGCTTTGAAAACACATTCCTGACACAAGTGACAGAACATGTGAGAAAACACAGAAGCTTTTAGCACATAGCAAATATGAGCCTTCACAAAATATGATACTCCCACTCTTCTGTGATTCACCATTTTCCTCCTGACTCTTCTGTGTTTGTCAGATTTACTGCTTTCTGTTGACTGTGTGTTTGTTTGATTCACTGCTTCCTGTTGATTGTGTGTTTTATTCACTGCTTCCTGTTGACTGTGTGTGTTTGATTCACTGCTTCCTGTTGACTGTGTGTGTTTGATTCACTGCTTCCTGTTGATTGTGTGTTTTATTCACTGCTTCCTGTTGACTGTGTGCGTTTTATTCACTGCTTCCTGTTGACTGTGTGTGTTTGATTCACTGCTTCCTGTTGACTGTGTGTGTTGATTAACTGCTTCCTCCTGACTGTGTGTGTTTGATTCACTGCTTCCTGTTGACTGTGTGTGTCTCATTTACTGCTTCCTGTTGACTGTGTGTGTTTGATTCACTGCTTCCTGTTGACTGTGTGTGTTGATTCACTGCTTCCTCCTGACTGTGTGTGTTTCTGTGTGTGTGTCTCATTCACTGCTTCCTGTTGACTGTGTGTGTTGATTAACTGCTTCCTCCTGACTGTGTGTGTTGATTCACTGCTTCCTCCTGACTGTGTGTGTTTCTGTGTGTGTCTCATTTACTGCTTCCTGTTGACTGTGTGTGTTGATTCACTGCTTCCTCCTGACTGTGTATGTTTCTGTGTGTGTCTCATTCACTGCTTCCTGTTGACTGTGTGCGTTTTATTCACTGCTTCCTGTTGACTGTGTGTGTTGATTCACTGCTTCCTCCTGACTGTGTGTGTTTCTGTGTGTGTGTCTCATTCACTGCTTCCTGTTGACTGTGTGTGTTGATTAACTGCTTCCTCCTGACTGTGTGTGTTTGATTCACTGCTTCCTGTTGACTGTGTGCGTTTCTGTGTGTGTCTCATTTACTGCTTCCTGTTGACTGTTTGATGCGCATCTTTAACTTCCTGCATAGACGCGAACGCAACCATTGGATGACGCCGCCTCTGCACCAATCATAATCAAGTGTGGGAACTTCTGACCAATGGGACCCGCGCAAACGGGTCCTGGAACCCAGCTGACTCTGGATCTGATCGTGAGCAATGGTTTTAAACACAGTCTATATGTGACATGCGGATTCAAAGCAGAACAAACGGATCTCAGACCCGCTGAGGACAAAGTGAGCAGGTTTCAGACTCTGACGAGACAACGTGTGGACAAACAAAGAATCGAACCGTTCACGTGTGTTAGCCGGATGCTAGCTTTGGGAGCTAACGGCATTAAACAGTTTACACAAACACAACGTGCGCACGTTTCTACAGATCAAACTTTTAGTGAAACAGAACGAAACGAACCGAACGAGGCAGATTACAGAAACCACGTGAGCTGTTCTCACGTGAACAAACTAACTCGAACGTTAGCTAGCTAGCTGGTTTCACGTGCACACGCGTTTCCTGCGGGGTTTAATGAGGAACTACGTGAATTCGTGTTGTAATGAACGGGACCGAGCCATTAGCCGCGGTAGCTACATGCGGCTAGCTAACACGTACGTGAACATAACGCTAAATGTGATTTTAACAAATAAACCTGCGTAAAAACTGCGTGGTGAAGTTACCGTGCGTGTGTGGTCTCACGGTGTGCGTGTTTGAAACAATGCGGGTTCACATTAAACCTAAACAAGTATAAAGAAGTTGTTGTTGTGCCACTCACCGTCTCTGCGTCGGGTCCCTGCGGGGATTCAAACACCCGGCACCCGGCTCCGCCCACTGGGGCCCCGCTGGTCCCTCCCCCTGACCCGGGTCATCCCCGCTCACCGTGCCCTGTTTAACCCGGGTCCTGTCTAACCCGGGTTAGGAACACATCACTAAACCTCATTGTCCTGAATCAATAACTTCATACGACCACATGCTGCTGTACCTGTCTATTTCCTGGCTAGCTCTGGAGCTAAGCTAGCCGTTAGCTGTTAATGCTAACAATGCGCTGAGTGTAATGATCTCATTCTCAGGATTGAAGGATTTAAAGTTCTGTAGTTTCGTGTTTTATATATTTGTCTAGAAAACGAAACGTCAGTGTAACGTTTAAACACGAAACCGTTTCCCGTTTGAAGCTAAGCTAACGCCGCTAGCAAACATGTGCACGTTAAACCAAGCACTCCGATTTTCTATCACTTTCATATTTACACATTCGTCACAAAAACAAGGTCGAAATATTTAGTTCTAGGAACTAACTACGAATCTGACTCCTGCAGTGGCTGATGGGAATTGATAACGTTTGGTGTAATCACAATGTTCCTGGTGGTATCAGCAATAAACTGACAAATATTTATAATAAATATTTATATCAATTGAAACTTGATATAGAGTTCACATCATGTTAAAATCAGACAAATTGTGATTTGTGAATATGGGCTATACAAATAAAATTTGATTGATTGATATAAAGGTAAAATTAGCGGTTACCACGTTAATACATGTTAGTCACCAGCAAACCCCTGATTGGCTGGAGGGACGTCACATGGGATTAAATGAGTAATCACGGAAGTGCATATTAATAATAACTAATTATACATTCGAACAAATGTACAAACCAGAATTTATTAAAGATTTGTTTCAAACTGCAGCTGAATGGACGGAGACGAAGACACGAAGCATAAAAATATAATACACAGAAGTTTAGTTTAATAACAAGGCCACAGCTTCTCTCCTGAGTTCAAGAGTTTGATGTAAGAGAAATGTATTAAACACAATTTGACTTTATTCATAAGATTTTCTTTAATAACCAATTAATGTATTGTGTGTAGTTTTCTGCCTCATTAAAAGTGATCAACACGTTAACTGTCACTAAGCTGCCAGACTGTCACATCACTGTCTTTATTCTGCTCTATGACATTTTATATCTTTGATATCTCTAGTTCTATATCGTGTAACACTTACATCTGTCAAAATCATAACTTTAGTCTATTTGGTCTTTCAATAATCCTCTGTATCGTCCACACCTCCACTAGGAGACACGTCTTTCCAGGGACGGCTCTGTAGAGGTTCTGGTGACTTGAATCTCGCTGCAGTGAACTTACTCTCATGTTGTGATACTGGACGCCTTCATTTCCCCTGAGGATCCATAGAGTAGCTCTGTATGTTCCTGCGACATGGAACAAACCAATAATGAAAGTAATAGCTTCCATTCGTATGACCTCTCACCCGGGGGGGAGTCTTCAGAGGCTCACAGGTGGATAAGCGTCTCAAACAGGACACGTGTCAGAAGATTTGAGCAGCAAGCTGTTTTTTATTGGGTAACATTATATACATGTGGCTATAGGAATTATACAAATATAAAAAAAGAACAAGGGTTTTCCCTTAAAGAAGTATAAAAATAACAGAATCCGATCTTTTGCACTTCAGATTCATAAAAAGCTAAATAACAAAACTGAAAAGCAGAGACACAATCCTCCGATGTGAATCTGATAAAAGATGAAGCACAAAACAGCTGAAGAGAAATAAGTAGAAACTGTTCTCAGAAGACTAACACACGCAAATGGTTTACATCTAAATAACAAACTATGTAAGCAGCTATCGATTAATGTTCTATGTCGTGTTATAATATAACAAACTTCCAGCAAGCTTTGAACGGTGTTAATATAAACTGTATCTTCCTAATATACATAAAGTCTTAAAAGAGCATGGTTACAAAAGAGCAGAACTAGTGTCCTGGTTTCATCAGTGTTAACGAAGCATGTAAACAGTTACTTTCAGTTTTTAAGAAAGACAGCTACTCGCAAAGAACTAAATAACTTGTAAACTTTTCTATCGATACAGTAAACAGAGCACTGTGTAAAAAACAGTTCCAGTGATAACAAGCTAAATATAGTTATATGTACATACAGGTCACATGGGAGCAGAACGTATTCACAGCACAGAGACACTACAGGACGAGGCACAGTCCTGTCTGAGGTAATAACCGTTTACTTTAATCTGGTGACAATAGAAACAAATCTTCCAGTTTTCTCAGTCGATCACTAAACGGTTTCTTCTGGGAATGGATGAGGGTGAGAATTGGCATGATGTAAACACACCGAGCACAGAAGCGTGTGCACCACACGGACCTCAGTGAAGCCTCTTCTGAAGGGTTTTCATGGCAGTCCGTTAAATCTTTAGTCTTTTTGAAACTGAAAAACTTAGAAAAAGTCGTCAGTGCTAGTTTACAAAAATATAGTTTTTTCAATGTGTGGAAAAAGGTTTGAACTAAAGTGACGGACTCGCTCGAGGAGCGGCCGGCCTCCAGCCATCACAGTGAAGCTGCTTATCATGAAACAATAAACAAACATCTACAGAGGAACAGAACCACTCTGAGTTTCAAGCGGTTTGAAACGGTGGATAAAAGACAAACCCCCCCACATCTGTTTTTGCGTTGGCTTTGTTTCAAGTATTTGTGTGTCGCCGTGACATTAACACAACTCAAAGTTTCACACTATCTACACAAAAACACTCAATAAAACCTTTAATAAAAGTTGTTTTTCCTCTTTCACAGTATTTCTGTGGCTAAGACTTGTGGGATATGTAGTTTTGGTGAAATTGCCGGATCATATTTAAAATAGTGTTAATAATGCGGAGACTAGTGAAACAGCAGGAGACGTTCAGAGACGGCCAATAACTTGGGTTCAGGTCGGATTAAAAGTTTGTTCAGATTAAAATCAGTGTTGATAAAACGTTGTGATATGGAGCCACTTTAAAAGTTGTGTTAAATTGTTTTCTATTTTCCTACAACTAAGAAGTGTTGACAGCTTAAAAACGATGCCTCTAAAGAAAACTAATTTTCTAAACGAATGGAAGGAGTGAGCGTCTTCGTTCCCTTTTTTAGCCCCCCCCCCCCGACGCGACGCTCCATCCAGACGATAACGACTGCTGCACTTTGACCTTTGAGCCCCCCCACTGGATATGGTGACCCACCCCTCTTCTGTTTGTGTGTTAGTGTGTGTTTGAGGCTGCAGTGCGTTCTAACAGCTGCTGTGGACTCTGAGGAACCTCCTGACTCAGTGAGATGTTAGTGAAAGCATCACACTGTGTGGTCACAGGTGGTGTCGGTCTCCTGGTGTCTATTCACAGGCGTAGTAATCTTTGAGCGGGGCGAACAGGTGCCTGATGACAGGGACGCTCCAGGACCGGCCCAGGAGCTTCTGTCGGGCACCGCGACCCATGTTGGACACGTCTGTGTAGTGGACCGGGAAACCGAAGATCCTGCAGGAGAAGAAGAAGAAGAAGAAGAACGTTACCATCATGCTGCTGTCAGACCTTCACTGAAATCCACAGGTTCTCTCTGTGAGACCTAATGTCTGAGTCAGTGTCTCTGGACATGTTCTGGATCTTCTCCTGCAGCCTCCTGGTAGAATGTGTGTAACATGTCAGAGTGAGACCATGTGAGGAACCAGCAGGACAAAGTGTGGAAGCTTCCCAGTGAGCGAGTGGACGAGGTTTCTAACACGTGAAACTGAAGAACACAAACATCTCAGGATGAAGAAGAGGAGCCGGACACGAAGAAGATGAAGACAAAGAAAAGATGACACTAAATATTGAACAGGAATCCTCTTTCTAAAGATCATCCAGCCTGTGACCGGAGAACATGTGCTGCTCACCTCTCCAGCTCCGTGCACCACAGGATGTCCTCCTTCCCGTTCATCAGGACGGGGAAGTGCTGGTCTTTCCCCTGTTTGATGGAGTTGGAACGAGTGGTGATGGTTCGAACTTTTCCAAACTGTGAGACCACAAACACACTTTCACCCAAAGTCCACCACTGTGAGAGCAGCTGGTTGTGTGTGGTGCAGATATCTGACCTTTGCCACTCGGCCGTGATCCAGACAGTCCTGCAGCTCCAGCTTGTCCATCCCCGACGCACACAGGGGCCTGGAAACACACAACAGCACACGTCATGCTACACACTGTGCCCACAGCTCGTCTGAAGTCAGTCTGTGGTGCAGAGAAGAGCCTGAAGCTCCTGAAGCTCCAGGGCTTCAAAGAGGTCGAGCAGCTTCAGCTCTTAAAAAGCGCCTTGGTCGCCCCCTGGTGGCTGGCCCCAGTGAAGCTCATGAGAGTTGATGACTCAGATGTTTGTGATGTGAAGAGTTACCGACCTGTTCATTCCTGGCAAGTTTCCCCAGAAGTATCGTGCACGGTGAGCAGCAGACACGTCGATGGCATCAATCATCACAGGGTTACACTACAAAATAAAAGCCCACAGGGAATTACTACACATCCACTCAGCACCTCGTGAAACACTCTCCTGGAACGTGATGGTTGTGTCCTCACAAGGAAAGGGTTGGTCTCTCAGCAGAACGTCTGGATCTCACATTCACATCTGTGCTCTCACTCAAACTGCCCCCCCCCCCCGCTTGTGCTCAGATTTCATAAAACCTCTATCTGAATGTTTTGTGTAGCACATTTCAATAAAATACCAGCTGTAGTGTTGACTAATGATTTCTGCACCAAAAAGAAATTGACAAAGCAACAGCCAATTGGAGTAGTCGGCCACACGACCAATAAAGTGCCTCGGTTTGGTGAGCTGCCCCCCCCCGGTAGTGATTGACATCTGGGCCCATTTCAAGTCAACAGCAGCAGCAACTCACCTCCAGGAATCGGGAGATGTCCCTCTTGTCGTTGACGCCCATGGCCACCACGTTCTCAAACATCCAGAAGAACGGCCGGTCCTCTCCTTCCTTGGGCTTGGCTTCGCTCAGCAGCCGGTAGAACTCAAAGAACAACCTCCCTGTTCCCTCTAGAACCACACAACATCCTCAGAGTCCAACACAACCTCCTCAGAGTCCAACACAACGTCCTCAGAGTCCAACACAACATCCTCAGAGTCCAACACAACATCCAGAACATCGGATAATCCAAGTTTATTAATTTCACCGTAGAACAACAAAGTACGTTCTATTCTAATAAGCAGTTTAGAGAATTGTCATCTCACTGATAATAGTAAAACCGTAACACAACATTAGTGTCGTTAATGAGCAGTTATTTCCCAACAGCAATAGAACATGAAGATGAGGATAAGAGAAGAAGATCACCCAGGAGGACGTGAGTTCCTCGGGCAGGAACCTACCATAGAGGCCTTTCCTCGCAGGGTTGACGATGGACAGGTCGTTGCAGGGACTTCCTCCGATCACCAGGTCAAACGGACCCCACTCTAGAAGCTGGGAGACAACAGCACCACCTGGTGTTAGACGGAGCTACAGCTGCTGGATGATGAAGAAGCAGCTGAGTTCTCTTTGGTGACGGTTCAGAAGACAAAGAGCAGCAGGAGGAACCTGAGGGAAATGGAGCTCTTACATCTTTCTTGGAGATGTTCCTCACATCATGGACGTACTGGATCTTTCCTTCATGTCTGACCACGCCCACTGAGATGGAGTCCTCGCACACCTCCGACGCCACGTACTGGTCCACCTTGAAACCCAGATCCCTCAGAACCAGGTATCCTGCCGACACAAACCTCCCATGATGCTCTGCTGCACCTCACTAACACACACTCCTGACGTGGGCTCTTTCTCACCAGTGGCGATGCCGTCGAACAGGGAGAGAACTCTGATTGGTCGTCTCTGCTCTGCAGGGACTGCTGGGTAATTCTTCGGCTGCTCCTAGAAGATGAAGAAGGAGAAGAATCAGGACAAAGTGGCAGATCACTGGGAGAGGGAACATCTGATGTTTCACCAGTTTCTCAGGATAGTTCCTGGACCTTGCTGAAAGGAGGAGGCTGATGTCTGTAGTGTCAGTGAGCGTCTGTAGCGTCTGTAGCGTGGGGACTTACAAACTCCTGTCCGTGGTCGTTGGCAAAGAACTCCTGCAGCTTGAGGCTCCAGTCGTCGCGGCGCCTCAGGCTGCCGTACTGCGGCGGCGGCTGACACATGTAGCATCTCCACGGGTCCAGGTAGCGGGCGCTGTTCGATGTTCCAGGACTGACCAGGATGTCCAGGCAGTCCACGCAGAAACACCTGGACGAGGGCGGAGGAGAAGCGGAGGAGAAGAGGAGGTGAACGGATGCACACACCTACACACGTGTTGGTGGAGAGTGTGTGCTCATTGTGTTGTGGTCACTGTTTGGAGCTTGTGCGTCGTCTGACCTGCAGCAGTTGGCGTTGCCGCAGAGCAGAACCTCTCGACCCCCGCAGCACACGGTGCAGTACGACTGGTAGCCATCGTCATCGTACATGTAGGACATCTCCAGGTACACATCCTAAACACACACAACACACACACACTCAGTGAAACCCTCGGATGAGATGAAGCCAGAGATGTTCTCAGACACAGGTTGAGATCCTTCTTCTCTACCTTGCACGTTTGGCACAGGCCTCCTTCAAACAGCGGGTGGAAGGTTGCAGCTCTCCTCTTTCCACAGGAGAGACAGAACTCTGTGGACACACACATCGGTCAACAACAAGCAAACCACACAACATTGGATCATTTGCAATCGAGAGTGAAAAGTCTTTACCTTCAATACTACAACTATTCTTCAGGACTTCATTCACCATTTGTTCTGAGAGAAGAAGACGAGTGTTAGCGAGCAGTGTTTTCTATCTTCATCCAAACCTCCTCTACAGCAGTGATTTTCAACCCGGGAGAGATCGTCAGGTGTGCCGTGGGAAATGATCTGAAATCAACTAATTACCCATTGACGAGTGTCTGTGCCAGGGGGGCCAAATAAGTTGATTGCGATCTACCGGTCAATCGCACAATTGGACAAGAGGCAGTCAGGAGGACGCTCGGGGACACGTACCCCCCCTTTTAAAGTTGTCATTGTATTTCTCTTGAGCCTTCACAGAAGGCCTGGACTGGGTTAGGGACCCATACAGCTCAGCATCAGTTGCTGGAAAGGACTTCACAGGAG
Organism: Platichthys flesus; assembly: GCF_949316205.1. NCBI lineage: Eukaryota > Metazoa > Chordata > Actinopteri > Pleuronectiformes > Pleuronectidae > Platichthys > Platichthys flesus. The sequence continues at coordinate 27,633,615 of NC_084951.1, read as the reverse complement.
CAAGAGGAACTCATTGAACTGAAACCAGATCCTGTTTAAAGCTAAACTTTGCTGATCTTCCTTTGGACAGGTTTTGGTTATCTGCTGCCAACGAGTTCCCCAATCTGGCCAACAAAGCTATTTGGACATTGCTCCTGTTTTCCACAACACATCTGTGTGAGCTGAGCTTTTCAAGAAACTAAAAACAGAGACACTGAGAGCTGTTGAGGAAGAGCTTCGTGTGAGTCTGTCTTCCATTCCTGCCAGGAGATCAGTTTCTAAACAGTACATAATAATATATGTATTAATAATATATGTATTATATGTACTGTGTTAGGTCATAGACGGTCATTTTGTGTAGTTCTGGTTGGTGGTGTGCCCCAGGATTTTGTAAATGTAAAAAATGTGCCGCGGCTCAAAAAAGGTTGAAAATCACTTTACAGGAAACTTCACCTTTAACATTTCAGAAGCTTGAAAACAACCTCTGCTCTAAATCTGAAGCCGTTTCCAGACCTGAGCTGATTCTACTGATAGTATCCAGAGGGGCTGCAAGTGAGAACACAACCGTCTGAGTCAGCTGCTGCAGACATTCTTCATTCTGCCCCCCCCCCCAGACTCTACAGAGCATTCACAGCAGCTTGATGACGTTTCTGACACATGACGGATGAAAGATTAAAACTAATTCAATAATACAGACAGCGGAGCCGCACACGTAGAAGACACACAGATGTCCACTTTGAAAGACGTTCAAGCAGCACATCCGGGTCAATGTGTAGACAACATGTGTGAGTGTGTAGCAGAATGTGGACGCTACGTCCACGACAAGGGGACGGACGACAGGGACAAACGAACCTCCAGAGAAAAGAGAGAACGAAACTGAAAGTAACTCTTTATTTCCAGATTCCAACATGTTGAGTCAGTACCTCTGCAGAAGGACTCCTCGGGGGCGGCCTTGCTCTTACAGAGGCTGACTCGGGGCCGCTTGGCGCTGGGGAAGTACTCGGGCAGAGACACGTCCAGGACCTGGTGGTCCAGAGGGTTGCTGTCTGCAGGGGGCGCACAAACACATCCACTTAAAACCAAACTAAGACCAGGCACAAATCTGCAGCTGGCGTTCTGCTGCATGCTTTGCTCACTGGCGCCGTGCGTCGGTTTGAGTCCCTCCTCTCCTTTGGGCAGGAAGCCGCCGTTGGCCCAGTCCAGCATGGGTTTGACCTGGTCCTCTGGATTGTCAGACTCACAGGGAGGAAACGTCTGCTCCGCCCGAATACTGGACATCTGAGAGACACGTGTTCAACACACAGGACAGAGGAAGGTTTTACACGCGTGAACCTCGTCCTGCTTCTCTAAAGGTCAGAGGTCAGAGGTCAGAGGCAGGCGAAGGGCTTTCCTTAAGAAGACGCCAGAGTGACAGTCGAGGCCTCGCGGGGACAGGAGACAACGAGGAAGACAGGAGCCACAGGGGGGGGGGGGGGGGGGGAGAGAGAGAGAGAGAGAGAACACCATGAAGAGGAAAGAGTGGTGAAACAAACACACACACACACACAAGATCGACAGACACACACACAGAGAGATAAACACCTCTCCACCACTGAGAGACAAACCGATGAGAATGAAAGATGGAAAAGAGTCAAAGATTAAGAAGTACGTAATAACATCTCAATTCAAACTGGTTCACTGAGAGACTAACTGGTCAGTTTGTGTGTTGTCAGTTTGTGTGTAGTCAGTTTGTGTGATCACACGTTAGCAGGAGAATTCACACGTTTCAGGGTCCGAGGGTTCGATCCCACAGAGCGGACGTGTCTCCTGAGCCTCACCTCCAGAGCCTGGAACACGGCCCGGCGGTACGAGGCCAGCTTGGTGTAGGACGCCTGGCTGAAGAACTTGGGGAAGGCGATGATGGAGTCCAGTTTGTCTGCAGAGACCTGGGGACGAAGACACAGCGTCAAACAGCTGTGGTCCAATGTCCCTCCCTCCTTCAGTCTGTCCCTTCTTTCCCTCCTCACCTCTGAGAACTTGCCGTCTCCAAACCACTGCAGCCACCTCATGCCGGGGCCGGCCTGCCTCTTGCCGGTGGCGCGCCACGTCACCACGATGCCGGGCCACCAGGAGAAGCCTTTGATCTTCCCCCACACCAGCTCTCCGATGCCAAAGCCCTTGTTGTCCTGAGAGAAGACAGACGAAGACGAGTCAGTGATCTCCTTCCACACTCCACCAACAGACACCTCCTCTTATTAGAGTGGAGACACAGGGAGACAACCGTCTGCTGACGTTACACAATCACACAAAGAAAACCACAACAGCAGTGAGAGGTTGACATGGACCGGGGGGGCTTCATGAAAACAGGATCCAGCTCAGAACCTGTTTGGAGCCGGTGCTCGGAGCCGCTCTCTGTCAGAGTGCGTTTCTCTGTCGCTCAGGATTTACATGAATGTTTGTGTGTCTGTGGAAAACAACACAGTCGAGTTATCGATTCCACATTTTAAGAAAACACTGCAGGTCCAGTGATGCTTTGGAAGAAATATCTTCTTGGTGAGAAGAGAAGAATGAAGATGTTTGGGACGCTGACAGAAATCTGAATATTATCTGTGTTGTTCAATCTCTGAAGATCAAAGACACCAGTCATCAAGAAAATAAAGAAACTTCTTGTGTTTGCAGAAAAGCAGAGAACAAATAAAAGTTACTCAGAGAAACAACCTGTCTGTCTCTCTAGTCACCGAGGGACAGAAGGAGACAGATCAGTCTTCAGCTGCTCGGTTTGCAGACGCTCTATAGAAACTGATAGAACCTCCTCTTTGTCCAGAGCGTGCACGTGTGCTCGTGTGCTCGTGCACGTGTCTGAGCAGCTCGCAGGCAACTGAGGCAGGTGGTCGCTCTGCAGAGACGCCACGAGGCCTCGGGACGCTGAGGACGCTGAGGACGCTGAGGTCTGTCCTGCTGCTCGTCAGGACCTGAAAGAAACGATTGATACCGAGCAAACACAGCCGCTGTGTCTGTGTGTGTGTGTGTGTGTGTGTGTGTGTGTGTGTGTGCACAGGGCCGGGTGGGGGAGGTGGAGTGAAGGGAGTTACCCTCCTCCTTCATTCAATCGCTGCCAAACCCCAACTTCCCTTTTTTATATCAAATCCTCCCCTTCTCCTTCTCTCTGCTGATCAGTCGACCACAGACTCAAAGTTCTCTGTGGCCAACTGACTAGTGGGCGTTGTCAGGTATTTAACCTCTGTGTGTGTGTGTGTGGGGGGGGGGTCCTTGGTTCACCGACACAGAATCAGTCCAGACACGTGACTCAGAGGAGGAAACATTCTGAGTGTGTTTGTGCCTCAGTTGATCTGAACAAGATGTCTGTCTCTGCTGGAATCTCTCTCCTCCCTCATCATTGGGTCTGTGGTGTGGAGAGCGTGGCCTAGAGGATAGAGCGGGTGCTCTGCAACAAGAAGGTCGCCGGTTCGAATCCCACTCTATCCCATCTGCATGCCTACGTGGCCTTGGCAAGATACTGAACCCCTAGATGGCCCCTCATAAAATGATGAGTGTTCTAAAAATGTAAGTCGCTTTGGATAAAAGCGTCAGCTAAATGACATGTAATGTAATGGTGTCAGTTGTCCAGCTGCGTCTGTAACCCTGGGCCTCCATCACTCCCATGTTCTCCTGGTTACAGATGTGGATCCACCGCTGCTCCTCAAGAATGTAGTACATATTGTGTGTTTGGTTTGTAGTTTTTACAGTTAGAGGTTTTTGTAGTTCTACTCAGACTCTTCTTTAAGAACCTTCTTTAGATCTATGCAGCATCCATGTGACTTTACCTTTGACCTTCAAATTCTGATCAGGTCAGAGTTTGGGAAAAATTTGAATTTGGATCTTTGTCTTTAGAAGTTTTTAAGATTAAAATGTCCTCTTAAACAGCCACATGCTAATATTGAGCATTTATTTTTTTTATTAAAGTTTTTCACCTGAACTCGACCGGCTTGTTTTTCTTATTCATTCTTTCAGCCCCTTGGGAAGAAGAATGTTTACATCCTGATATCTAATCTGCCCGTTATTATTATCAGGGTCACACACACACTCACACACACTCACACACACACACACTCACACACTTTAGTTTGAAACTGTCATGGAGCTCCATATCAGAAGCGTCTTCCAGAACACACATGAAATCAGAAGAGGATTTATTTTCTCTGAGCGACAACGAGGTGGAAGTGTAACTGACAGGAAGTGTTACCGACAGGAAGTGTTACCGACAGGAAGTGTTACTGACAGGAAGTGTTACCGACAGGAAGTGTTACCGACAGGAAGTGTTACCGACAGGAAGTGTTACTGACATGATGTGTTACCGACAGGAAGTGTTACTGACAGGAAGTGTTACTGACAGGAAGTGTTACCAAGGGGAAGTGTTACAGACAGGAAGTGTTACCGACAGGAAGTGTTACCGACATGATGTGTTACTGAC
>NC_084951.1:27576686-27624186 GCF_949316205.1 Platichthys flesus | reverse complement strand
TCCATTAAGTGCATCTTATTTAACCAGGAACTGAAATTAATTTTCCTTTTGAACTGTTGAACAGAAACATCTCCCTCATCTAACATTGGATTTATTTATTTTGATTAAATCTTTACTCAGAGACGAAGTTCAGTGGGCGACAGATTCTTGAGAACAAAATCAAAATCCTTAAAATGAGAAAAATGTATCAGACAATCTCGTGTAAACATTAAAACCTGCTCATTGTAAAGTTTGTCTCAAATCGCTCACGTGCTTGTGTTTGGACTTTTCCTTCCTTCCTTCCTCCCTCCCTCCCTCTCTCCTTCCTCCCTTCCCTCTCTCCTTCCTCCTCCTCCCTTCTCCTCCTTCCTTCCTTCCTTCCTTCCTTCCTTCCTTCCTTCCTTCCTTCCTTCCTCCCTCCCTCCCTCAGGAGTTGTTGCTGCAGTGTCTTCTGTCCTCCCTCACATTCAGGACCAGATTCTGACTCTAACACGTTTGAATATCATTTTCAATATCTACGTTATTTAAATAGTAACTTAGTTTTAAAGTTTGCTTTTAGTGACAGACTGTAAAGATGGACAAAATATCCTGGATATGAGCGCTGCCATCGTCCAGGGGCGGAGCCTCTGAATCAAGGTCCCACTGACACACACACACTCGACCAATCACCAGCCAGTCTCAGCTGTCAGTCATCATTTCTGAGCACGTTTACAACCTACTGAGGAGGGCGGAGCTAACTGTGCTGGTTCCAGCCCGAAGCTCAACTGAGTGATGACATCACAGAGTTCACGATAAATATCAGCTGTGAAACGTGCAAAGCTGCAGAAGACGAGTCGCACAATAGAAACACATCCAGCTCAGTGTGTGTCTGTGTGTGTGTGTGTGTGTGTGAAAGCCCTGCACTGTGCAGTGCTCACGTCACACACACATTCCACAGTGAGCAGCCGTGTGGCCCTGCGGCGTCGGACTGGGAAGTCAAAACACATTAGAGAGACGGTTAGAACCACTGGTCTGTGCCGAGCCGCTCGTCCTCACCCGGGGGTTCGATGCCATGACCGCTCCGGTGATTCGTTTTAAATGTGTGCATCAGTGTGAGATTGTGTCTGATCATTCATTTGTGTCTCCCAGTAGGTAACTGGTATGATACTTAACAACACTGAAAGTTTCTTTTCTTTCTCTCTGTGCAGTTTGACAAAACAAACATCATCCGTCCCGCTGAGACGTGTGGACGCAGTGTCTCCAAGTCGCTGTTTGAAACTTTCATCCAATTCTGAAAAGTGGGACCGGTCACTTCTCCAAAACGTCTGTATCAGAATCATCTCTTCAACCACATCTAGAGAATTCACCTTTTAACAACTCCTCCAAAGTGTGGATTCTTTAAACTAAAATCTGATCTCAGGGAAAGACACAATGAGCACGACGGCTTCACAGCTGGAGAACAACTGCTCAAATAAACCATCTGCCCCCACAGGACAGGAAGTGGCACACGACGGGAATCAACCCGCCTGACACACAGCACGTGTCTCAACCTGAAGTGAATTCCTCCAGACGGAGAGGACGGAGACACACGAGGACACTTCTGTGGGCATGGAGACGAGGTAATAAACAGAGAGGAGGTCTGTGACGAGGAGAGAGACGGAGGGAGAGAGAGGGACAGAGGGAGAGAGGGACAGAGGGAGAGAGGGGGACGGAGGGACAGAGGGAGAGAGGGACAGAGGGAGAGAGGGACAGAGGGAGAGAGGGAGAGAGGGAGAGACGGAGAGAGAGGGACGGAGGGAGAGAGGGAGAGAGGGAGAGAGGGAGAGAGACGGACAGAGGGAGAGAGGGAGAGAGAGGGACGGAGAAAAGGAGGGACGTGGGAGGGAGAGAGGGAGAGAGACGGACAGAGGGAGAGAGGGACGGAGAAAAGGAGGGACGTGGGAGGGAGAGAGAGAGGGAGAGAGAAAAGGAGGGACGTGGGAGGGAGAGAGAGAGGGAGAGGGTGGAAGGGAGGGAGGGATGGAGGGAGAGAGGGACAGAGGGACAGAGGGACAGAGGGAGAAAGGGACGGAGAAAAGGAGGGACGTGGGAGGGAGAGAGAGAGGGAGAGAGAAAAGGAGGGACGTGGGAGGGAGAGAGAGAGGGAGAGGGTGGAAGGGAGGGAGGGATGGAGGGAGAGAGGGACAGAGGGACAGAGGGAGAAAGGGACGGAGAAAAGGAGGGACGTGGGAGGGAGAGGGAGGAAGGGAGGGAGAGAAACACGAGGACACTTCTGTGGGCATGGAGACGAACTAGCAACAAACAGAGAGGAGGTCTGTGACGAGGAGAGAGACGGAGAGAGAGAGGGACAGAGAGAGCGAGAGAGAGAGGGATGGAGAGAGACGGAGGGAGAGAGAGAGACAGAGGGAGTGAGGGATGGAGAGAGAGAGAGAGAGGGAGAGAGAGAGAGAGGAGCAGATGGTAAAGAGCAGGAAGAGTCGCTCTCAGAAAGGGCGAGAAATGAGAGGGAGAAAGAGGAAGAAGCAGTAACGGACGATTGTGTGTGTGTGTGTGTGTACATGTGAAACTGTGAGTAAAGTGTGTGTGTGTGTGTCCTCTGTGCTGCTGTCCTCATGTCTCCTCTCTTTTCAGTCTCTGTATGATTTATGTTATGAGAAATTGTTTGTCTCAATGAAAAAAAGTCTGAACCCGGTCCCCACAAGTATTACACAACCAACCACCTCCCTCCCTCCCTCCCTCCCTCTATTCCAAACTTCCCCTTCGTGTAGTGCAGCTGTGGTGTGTGTCTGTGTGTGTGTCTGTGTGTGTGTCTGTGTGTGTGTGACTCACAGCAGCAGCCATGTTGTTGCTCTCCTCCATGTTAGCAGCAGGGAACTTGTTTGAAGGCGTCACCGTGGACTGGTCCGGTGTTTGTCCCGACTCCGTCTCTAACCTGAACACAAACCAGGAAACACAAACCAGATCTTTACTGGTTTCACACTGGTGACAAAGAGCTCCCATCGATACACACACACATGTCCCTGCTGCTCACGAGTGAATCATATTCATAAACACGTGATCAGTTATTCATTCATCGAGCGCCGGCTCCTGGTCGGTAGATTTCCCCCCCCGCAGTAACCGGACTCCACCAGCAGGGCGGCGTCACTTTATCATCAGACATCCCCCCCCCCCCCCTCAATCCCCACTGTCTCTCCAGGACTGAATCAGCTCGGACGCATTGACACACAGAGACAAGGACGAGTAAAGTGCAGGAGCAGAAAGACATGTCCATACACACCTGAGGTAAACAGATACACAGCCCTGTGTGTGTGTGTGTGTGTGTGTGTGTCTGTGTGTGTCAGAGAGGGAACAACACGCCTCTGTACACGGAAAGCTGCTTTTCTACATTCTTGTTTTGCACGGACAGCCCGGGGGGGTGGGGGGGTGCAGGCCGTCACCTTCAGGTCCTGATGTCTCAGATATTAAACGATCATCACTCCAGATCTGAGTCATGTGCAGACATTCTGAATCCGCTCAGCTCTGCAGCACAAGCTCTCCTCCAGGGGGCACAGAAATGAAAACCGAAAGATTTCACATCTGCTGAGCAGAAATATGTTTATCCAAAAGATTACCACAAATAAAAATGATACATTTCTTATTTGAACCATTTACATATTTTACTATTTAAATATGAACAGTTCTCACTCTCACATTTTGAATCCACATAAATAAACCTCAAGAGGCTGAGGACCAAGGCCTTGGATTTGTGATGTAATGTGTGTTTGGAGGCACTAACACACAACAGGAATTCACCGGTCGCACACAAAAGAACATCGTAAACGAGAGACCACCAGGTGCATCCTATCCTACACCCCCCCCCCCCGCCTTTCCCCACATAACTCAGGATTGTTCAGCTCCATCTGTCAGTAGACGTCTCATGAGTGATGACAGTGTAACGACCATCCACTCGTGCTGCGACCACACAACGAGACGCACAAAGAGCCCCCCCGACACTCAGCCGCTGACAGGATTCACCTCGGCCAAAAGACAAACAGGGATCATGTGACCAGGATCTCCTCTAAGAGCTGAACCTGGTCCAGACAGAAAACCTCCTCTTGGTGCCAAGCACAAAACACTGAAGTTCTCACATGTTCCTCACATGTTCCTCACATGTTCCTCACATGTTCCTCACATGTTCCGTCTGTGAGAACTAATGTCTGAGTCAGTGTCTCTGGACATGTTCTGGATCTTCTCCTGCAGCCTCCTGGTAACATGTGTGTAACATGTCAGAGTGGTGAGTCCATGTGAGGAACCAGCAGGACAATGTAGAACATCTCAGCAGCAGGTTCTCTGCATCCCGCTCATGGTCCAGGTGAGAGGCGGAGCAGCCGGGGGGGGGGGGGGGGGGGGCAGCAGAAACACACAGGAAGTGACCTTTACCTCTGCTTCAGAGGTCATGTGATCATGTTAACATCAACTGACACCTTCAGCTCTGATCTCCACAAACTCTATTCACATCTTCGTCTGTATCTTCTTCGTGTGAGTCAGCTCTTCTTCACCGGAGAGGTTTGTTTATGTTTCTTCATGTTTGTGTCCCGTGTGAGAAGCCCCCCCCCCCCTCAGTGAGTCAGTGGAGGATCCTCTGCTGCTCACGCTGCTCCTGGATTTACACTTCATACAGGAGCTCAGGAGGAGGAGGACAAACTGCGGATCGTCTCACTGCAGAGACAACCCGGGGGAGTCCAGTTCCTGTGTGAAAGCTGCTCCAGTGGGAGGGTCCCTTTAGTCCCCGCCTCCTGCAGCAGCATCACCTGACAGGGTCCCTTTAGACCCCGCCTCCTGCAGCATCATCACCTGACAGGGTCCCTTTAGACCCCGCCTCCTGCAGCAGCATCACCTGACAGGGTCCCTTTAGACCCCGCCTCCTGCAGCAGCATCACCTGACAGGGTCCCTTTAGACCCCGCCTCCTGCAGCAGCATCACCTGACAGGGATCCTGCAGACGCCACCGGACTCACGGCTGCTGCTTCACTCACTTCACCTCCAGAGGAAAGGGAACGTGGTTCTTTAATGGTTTGTCTAATTATCTGTTTATTTCCGTTAAAGGTTGGGTCTCCTCCTGTCCCCCCCCCGTCTGGTTGTAAACGTCCTGAGACGAGAACACGAGGAGGAAGTGAGAGTGAAGTGGACGAGAGGGAGGACGGAAGGCAGCGACCGAGGGGCCCACGGAGGGGACACGGGGGGGGGGGGGGGCTGCACATCAAAGGGGTGTCTGGTGGTGAGAGATTAGGGACCGCACTGCGAGAGGGGATTGTTCCAGTTTGAGGGGGGGGGGGGGGTCCTCAGGGCCCCTCTCTGGGGCCACATTCCTCGGCTGTCATGTACTTTCTGCTCCTTCACTTCACACATCGTCTACTTTGTTCTGACTGAACTCACACCCACGGTTCAACACACTGTTAATATGACAGGTTATAGATTATGGATCAGATGAACGGGATATTGTGTTAAAGCTACAGCTGCAGATCACAAAGTGTAACATCACACTAACAGTGGGTGGTCCAACAGTCACAACGTAAAAGTATCACAAATCATAATTCATAACAACGATATCATTGCGTTGTTATCTATAGAATGGAAATACTTTCATTGTATACACAATATTATCATATATCACTTTATCTATACATATATATATATATATATATATCAATGTTTGATCAGGACCAGTTCTCTGAGGCGTAAAAGCAGAGTTGAAATGTGATCCTCACTGAGGACGATCCACTGCCTCAGATCTCAGATCAGTGACCCGATGTCACCTGACATGTTCCGGACCGGGGGGGGGGGGTTTCAGATAGAAATCATGTCCAAGACGACGGCTGGGACATTTTTATTTGAGACTTCATTCCTACATCACGAGTCCAGACGCGTTCCTCTTCCAGCTCGACAGTGAGTTCGAGGCTGTGTCCTCACTACTGGATTCATCTGGACTGGTTGGGTCTGCTCATTGTACCTGAAGGCACCTGGAACATCAGCAGAGAGCTGTGACCTCTGACCTTTGGTTTCCTCTGCAGCTCAGTTCACATCAGAAACGACACACAGCATCAGAATGAAGCTGGTTTCAGTCACCGTCACTCGTTTATCCAGTGAAACACAATCACTCATTAAACATGAGCCTGAGTTCATGGAGAGGCGGTGGTCTAGTGGCAGGAACTTGGACTATGGGCAGAGGAGGTCTCTGGTTCGACTCCACGGAGAGACAACAAAAGACGAACCTGGATTGATCTGTCAAAAAATCCAAGAGTGTCCCTACCCTGTCTAGTGCCACTGAGCAAGGCACCTTACTCCCCCAACATCTGCTCCCCGAGCGGTCGCTCACTGCTCTGTGTGTCCTGCACCAGATGGGTCAGAAGCAGAGGTTACATTTCCCTACCGGCTTGAGTGTGTAGTGCATGTCTGTGCATGTGTTTGGTATAAATAAATGCATCTTAATCTTAATGAACCCAACACAAAGGTTTTGTGAGTTGTCTAACTTTGTGTGAAATATAAGTCTACATCTGCAGCTCTAGCAAATCCACTTGTTTCCAATGTGAATCAGATCTACCTGCAGATCATCCAGAGCAAAACTCAAGTCATGAACTAAACACGTCTTTGGTCGACAACATTTATGTGAAATATATTTAATTTGTGAAGTTTGATAATAAGCAGAAGATTCACTGTCTCCAGGAAACTGGATGTAAATCATGATGTTTTATTTTCACTGAAGAAACAGAAGAAAAGCTCCTGAAGGACGAACACGTGTTTTAATGAGAGCAGGTCAGAGACTCAGCGTTTGTTCAACTGCTGGAGGCCAGAATGACGGATCCACCTGGATCCACCTGGATCCACCTGGATCCACATCCCGCAGAGTGAGCTGCTCCTCCTACATGTCACCTCACACACATACACACAGACACACACACACTCCAACCAGGAAACCACCGGAGCCCGATTAAAACAGTAAAAGTCAGATCGGTGCTCCACCTCCTGAGACTCTCAGAACAACGCGAGACTCGAGCCCATGGGCAGCAGGAGCAGGGAGGGAGCACCGAGCAGGAGCAGGAGCAGGGAGGGAGCACCGAGCAGGAGCAGGGAGGGAGCACCGAGCAGGAGCAGGAGCAGGGAGGGAGCACCGAGCAGGAGCAGGAGCAGGGAGGGAGCACCGAGCAGGAGCAGGAGAGAGCAGGAGCAGGGAGGGAGCAGGAGCAGGGAGGGAGCACCGAGCAGGAGCAGGGAGGGAGCACCGAGCAGGAGCAGGAGAGAGCAGGAGCAGGGAGGGAGCACCGAGCAGGAGCAGGAGCGACACAAGTTGAAACTTTGTAAGGAACCTCAAGGACGAAGTGAAACTTTGAACTGACTCAGTTTGTTACATCGAGTTCGTTCATTGTGTCAAAGTGTCGCCACATCAGGATCCACATCTGTCCACGTGCACATGACGTGCACACGACGTGCGCATGGACACACGCGACGTGCACACACACACATGACCCGCAAGGTGTTGGGGGGGGGGGGACATAACCGAGCCAGAATCTAAATGTTTCAGCTGCTCGCGAACGAGTGCAGGAGGAGGAGGAGAAAGAGGAGGAGGAGGAGGAGGAGGAAGGAGGGAAAGAAGTAAAATAAGTAAAAGTGTCAAACTTACATAACGACGCACACGTGCTGCTCCTCCACGGCTGCAGGAGGAGAAGAGAGGAGGTGAAGTGAGGAGGTGGCGCTGTTTCCTGAGGATCTGTGAGGGTTAGAGGTTCAAAATGTCAGAGAGGAGGTCGGAGTCTCTCTCTCTCTCTGTTTCTCTCTCTCTCGCTCTCACTCTCTCTCTTGGCCCCTCCTCCTCACGACCCTCTTTCTTGAGAGCTCGCAGCTGATTGGTCGTTCGGAGCCATCGCTGATTTTCCAGGTGAGAAAGTCAACTCCCTGTTTTCTGCCTTTGAGGTGGAACCCGCGAAATCTCCCCCCCCCCCTCGCTCTCTCTCTCTCTCCCCCTCCCTAGAAATCAAGATTGAAAGAATGAAAGGTTTTAGTTCTGCACGATTCAGAAATTTTAAATCAGACACAGAGGCCTTGTTCTCTTCTTCTTCTTCTTCTTCTTCAATTGAATAAAAATTATACAACAGTATAAGTCAGTTCTAAAGTGTGTCTTCATCGGAGCTCATGATGTAAACAACTAACTAAAGCACGGACGAGAAGACATCGTTACTCTTAAATTACCGTCTATGTAGTGTTTACTGTGAAGTCCAGGTGGAGCTAATTATTCTTATAACATTTATATCCATTTGAAACTAATGTTTATTCAATCTGGTGACTATTCATACAGTCTCGTCACGTCCACCAGAACCACAACAATAACTTCAGTATCAAACTATGATTTCAAGACAGAAAATGGAAACTTTTGTATGTTTAATCTGTAATTATTCATTAAAAAACATTCAATTCATTTTTATGTTATATAAAGTATATCTTCAAATGCTAAAAAGACAAAACTAGAACTATGTAATAAATAAATACTAAAGCACATTTTGTTTATATTATTTAATGATAAAATAACCTTTTTATTACCCATACCTAAATATGTAAAAGTTATTTTAGTGTCCCAGCTGATTTATTAGAACACTATCTGAAGGGTTTAACGCTTGTTCGTCGATTAAAACCCATTTTATGATATTTCTGATTTGATTTCATCTCCAGGAGGAAGCAGCCGCGAACTGCGCACGCGCACTGAGCGACCCGGAAGAGGAGCTGCGCGGCTCGTGACCGTTTGTTGTTCCAGTGAATCTGGAAATCAAACTGGGATGAAACGATGACGCTTCACTTCACTAAAGATGTGTTACCGGAAACCGTGAGCAGCGACTTCCAGAACCTGAACAAACTCAACGAGCAGGTAAACACGTGTCCACAGCGGAGCTGGGTGAACTGGTTCCCAGCGGGTTTGTGTTCACATCTGTCAGAGAACACACGACCTGCTGGTGACAGGGTGACACATCTGTCAGGTTCATTCAGTTGAATCGGTTCATCAGCATGAAATCAAACTTCTGGAGAATCATAATGAGTAATTTAAATAACCAAAATGTGTTGTTGTTATTTTCTGCAGCAGTTTCACCGTCTGATTGAAATTCTGTTCCAGTTCCTCCTGGAGCCTAAAGAGGTGAGCTGGTACACACACACACACACACACACATACCCACACAGCCTCACACACCGTACACATACACACACACACACATACCCACACAGCAAACACACACAGACCCACACAGCCCCACACATACAGAGAGACATACACATAGAGGCAGACACACACACAAACAGAGACAGACACACTATTTTGATGGTAATGGCACTTTACCCTTGATAACTGAACCAAGACGTACGTGTGTGTGTGTGTGTGTGTGTGTGTGTGTGTGTGTGTGTGTGTGTGTGTGTGTGTGTGTGTGTGTGTGTGTGTGTGTGTGTGTGTGTGTGTGTGTGTGTGTGTGTGTGTGTGTGTGTGTGTGTGTGTGTGTGTGTGTGTGTGTGTAGACGGAGAGGTTCATGCAGCAGCTCACGGACTTCGCGGGGGAACAGGGGATGAGCGCCGCTCCTCTGAGGAACCTGATGAAGAGCGTCCTCCTGGTGCCGCAGGGTGAGAGCGACACACACACACACACACACATCCAGTTACACTTATTCTTGTTGTTAGATGGAATCTGGTGTAAATCTTCTATTACCCAGAATGCAATCTGACCTTGTGCCTGCTCACACTCATCGTGAGTTGTGAAACGGGCCGGTGATGTTTCCAGGAGAGTCTGGATCTGGAGAACCTGACCAGGTGGAAACATAGAAGAGAAGATAGGTTCTGAAAGTAAACCTTGTTGTGGACGTAGCTTTAGTAGAAACTCTCTGAAGACAGAACCTGGCAGCTGGGACAGGTCAGGTCCAGGTCCAGTAAAGTGTCCCACAGCACCCAGAACCTCTCAGCTGGGACAGGTCAGGTCCAGGTCCAGTAAAGTGTCCCACAGCACTCAGAACCTGGCAGCTGGGACAGGTCAGGTCCAGGTCCAGTAAGGTTCCCACAGCACTCAGAACCTGGCAGCTGGGACAGGTCAGGTCCAGGTCCAGTAAAGTGTCCCTCAGCACTCAGAACCTCTCAGCTGGGACAGGTCAGGTCGAGATCCAGTAAGGTTCCCACAGCACTCAGAACCTCACAGCTGGGACAGGTCAGGTCCAGGTCCAGTAAGGTTCCCACAGCACTCAGAACCTGGCAGCTGGGACAGGTCAGGTCCAGGTCCAGTAAAGTGTCCCTCAGCACTCAGAACCTCACAGCTGGGACAGGTCAGGTCCAGGTCCAGTAAAGTGTCCCACAGCACCCAGAACCTCTCAGCTGGGACAGGTCAGTTTCAGATCCAGTAAGGTTCCCACAGCACTCAGAACCTGGCAGCTGGGACAGGTCAGGTCCAGGTCCAGTAAAGTGTCCCACAGCACTCAGAACCTCTCAGCTGGGACAGGTCAGGTCCAGGTCCAGTAAAGTGTCCCTCAGCACTCAGAACCTCTCAGCTGGGACAGGTCAGGTCCAGGTCCAGTAAGGTTCCCACAGCACTCAGAACCTCACAGCTGGGACAGGTCAGGTCCAGGTCCAGTAAGGTGTCCCACAGCAGTCAGAACCTCACAGCTGGGACAGGTCAGGTCCAGGTCCAGTAAGGTGTCCCACAGCAGTCAGAACCTCACAGCTGGGACAGGTCAGGTCCAGGTCCAGTAAAGTGTCCCTCAGCACTCAGAACCTCTCAGCTGGGACAGGTCAGGTCTAGATCCAGTAGGGTGTCCCTCAGTGACTCAGATTCTTCTGCTCTGTCCCAGGAGCCCTGAAGAAGAACCTGGCAGCTGAGCTGATCGGAGAGGACCTGGTCACGTTAGGTAAACATCACGTCTCCAGTTTATCTCAGGGTCGGGGGGGCTTCAGTCACATGTTCCCTCAGTGTTTTTAGTTCACGGTCCAGTTTGAAGACCTGGACTCAGACCTGTGTGTTGTCTCCTCAGGACTCAGCGAGGACAAGGCGTCTCACTTCTCACAGCAGGTGACTTTCCTTCAGGTCTTACCAGAGCACATGATTAATGATAAACATTCATCAGTTAGTGAAGACTGGTTTCTTCTGGTGGTTCCATGAGGAGCTTCCAGCTTCAGGAGTGTTTCTGACATGTGCTGGTGTCTTGCAGTGGGCGGAGCACCAGGAGGCGCTGTCCCGACAGGCGGTCAGTCAGGCGCTGATGGTCAACCAGCTGCTGGACATGGAGTGGAAGTTCGGAGGTGAGATGAACCAGACGAGCTCGGGCTCCTCTCACAGCTCCTCTGCATGTCCATGTCCTCACGTCCTCCTCTCACAGCTCCTCTGCATGTCCATGTCCTGACGTCCTCCTCTCACAGCTCCTCTGCATGTCCATGTCCTCACGTCCTCCTCTCACAGCTCCTCTGAATGTTCATGTCCTCACGTCCTCCTCTCACAGCTCCTCTGCATGTTCATGTCCTCACGTCCTCCTCTAACAGCTCCTCTGCATGTCCATGTTCTCACGTCCTCCTCTCACAGCTCCTCTGCATGTCCATGTCCTCACGTCCTCCTCTCACAGCTCCTCTGCATGTCCATGTCCTCACGTCCTCCTCTCACAGCTCGTGTTCTTCTACAGCTCGATGGGTCTCTCTCGACCTGGATGTTAATTCACATGAGCTGATGACTCTGAATCACTCACAGGTGATAGAACATTAAGACACAGGGGACAGGGAGCGGCTGCTGGACGTCACTGAGCCATCTGTCCATGTAGAAGACGTCCAGTCAGCTGAAGACAGCATGTCTCTGCATGTTGTCCTCTCATATGAAGACACACAAAACTGCAAAGAAACACATTAAGTCTCAGAGAAATATCAGGGAGGGGCTCAGGAGAGAGAGGGAGAAGGAAATATTCAGGTTTCTAAAGAACTCACAGGACTCTTTGACAGAATGTAGGTAAACATCCACTCACACTCCTCTCCACACGGGGGCGGTAATGCACGTTAAGTTGTTTGCCAACCGCCATTAACCGTCAGAAGAAGAAGATGTTGTCTGTGGAGACTTTGATCCAAAGTGGTCTGGAACTGTGGTCCTCATGCAGGTCCTTGTGCGCATCTTCTTCAGATCAGGATGTTTCTATATCTCTGCACCTACGCCACCTGGTGGTCAGAAGCTTTCATGTTCTCTGGTAACTCCACGCTGTGAGCATGAGATCTCCAGAACCCTGAGAGAAGGTCTTCAGATCTGGTTCAAACATTCACCTGGACTCAAAGATGAACTCATGAGATTTCACAGGTGAGTCTGGAAATGAAACAGGACAGTAACTCCAGTCTCTTTCTGAACCTACAGTGACTGTGGGAACCAGTGAGACACAGAAAGTGGGAAACATCTACCTGCAGGTGAGAAAGCTTTGCAAACACACACACACACACACACACACAGAAACACACACACACACACAGACACACACACACACACAGAAACACACACACACACACACACACAGACACACACACAGAAACACACAGACACACACACACAGACACACACACACAGACACACACAGACACACACACAGTGACATGTGTCCTGTCGTCCTCCTGCAGTTGAAGCTCGTGGTCAGAAAAGGGAATTCCACTGAAAACGTCTTCATGGGTGAGTGAGTTCACCAGTTTGTGTCGTCATGGACAAATTCCCTCTCAATGTAA
This sequence comes from Platichthys flesus, assembly GCF_949316205.1. Taxonomy (NCBI): domain Eukaryota; kingdom Metazoa; phylum Chordata; class Actinopteri; order Pleuronectiformes; family Pleuronectidae; genus Platichthys; species Platichthys flesus. The sequence continues at coordinate 27,611,493 of NC_084951.1, read as the reverse complement.
TTTATTGTGTTTGTAAAGAAGTGATGAAATGAAGGTGAGACGATGACTCAGCAGAAGAGGACGTGAAGCTGTGAGACATGAGTCAGCAGCAGATTGGATCTAACAAAGCGTCTCTGTACTGAGGCCTGATGGTCTCATTCTATAGAGCTGCATCAAATCACACAGGAGGACCACGTCTCTATTCAAAGCTTCTCTGGAGATCTCTGAGCAGCTCAGGTCCTCCAGCTTCCTGTGTAGAACATGAGAGTTAGTGTTTCACAGCTGAACAACACCGCAGCATCAGATCCTCCTCATGGTTCAGGTGAGAGGAGGAGAACCTGAGTCTGATCCTCCAGAGAAGATCCAGAGGAACCAGAGCAGTCAGAAAGCATCGAGAGACACAAGTTCACCAAACAGATTTGATTTGATTCATCAACGAGTCAAGAAAGAAGTGATTGTGTTGTTGTAGCAGAAGCGTGAAGAAGCAGATTCACTTTGTTCTTTCTCAAACGTTGAGAGACAGAACGTCTTCTGACACTTTCACAGATCTCTGTGATGATTCGTGGATCTGGATTAAAGCGAGCAGACATTTTGAGAGAAGTGATTTCTATCAGTGTTGTAACTTATTGATATGATGGAACCTTGGAGGATGGGCTGAGGGGGGGGGGGGGGGGGGGCTCTCCAGGGACTCTCTAGTTTCCAGAGAAAACCTCCTTTTAAAGAACTTCAGAGTTTTTACCACGTAAACGAAAACGTTGAACCTTTGATGTCGATGCTAAACTTTGAAAAGAGAAATAAAACTGACATCTGTATGAATTGTCTGAGTTAACATAGAGACGTCTTCTACTTCCTGTTTCCTTCCTCCAGAGCTGACACTCCCTCAGTTTTACAACTTCCTGCACGAGATGGAGAGAGCCAAGGCCAGCATGGAGTGCTTCAGCTGAGGGGGGGGGGCTCCTACAGCTGATCTTTGTGAGGACCAGGTTGAGAGTCCGGCTGCTCCTCACTTTGTGACCCTCCTTTAATAAACTGCTGTGGGTTGGAATCAGGTTGAAATGGTTTGAATTGATCTGCTCTTCACTCAGAGAGCTTCACAGTGCATATATTAGCAGAACCTTTGGGTTCTATGAGGGGCAGGTCGGGGTCCAGCATATTGCCCAAGGACACGTCCTCATGCAGATGGGCTCCTGGGGATCGAACTGCTGACCTTCTGGTTGGAGGATGAATGTTTTACCAGCCACAGCCCCTGTTTAGGTTCAGTTAAGGGTTAGGTTTAAGGTTAGGGTTAGGGAATGCATTATGCCAATGAGTGGCCTCACTAAGATAGCTGTACAAACATGTGAGTGAGTGAGTGTGTGTGTGTGTGAATGGAAGAGTGTGTGTTTATGTAAGGCTGTAAGTGTGTGTGTGTGTGTGTGCGTGGGTGTAACACTTCATTAATAATCTAAAAATAAACATGAATAAGAAGGAACCACTTTGTGTTGTGAATAAATCACTGAATTTCTTCTTCTGGTGAAAGTTCCTCTGATTCAAACTCACTTTGTGAATGAATCTGGTTTTAAATGATCATTAGTCTGTTGATCAAGAGAGAAAGTTAAAGAAGCCAATTCCTTCTTCCATCGGGCGAGAGGCGACGAGCCGGAAGCTTCCCAGAGAGCGAGTGGACGAGGTTTCTAACACATGACGTGAAACCTGAAGAACACAAACATCTCAGGATGAAGAAGAGGAGCCGGACACGTAGAAGACGAAGACGTCCACTTGGAAACACGAGGAGGTTCCAGATCTTCTGGTGATGAGGGCCGACTCCGGTGTGGAGGAGATGTAAACAACAACACTGATCTTTCCACATGTCCCGCCTTCTGCTGCTCTACAGGCTCCGCCTCCTGTTGCTCTACAGGCTCCGCCCCTTGCCTGGATGTCCCCCATACACATATATGTGGTAATAGATTTTAGATCAGAGACTCTGGACTGTCTCAACATGGTTAGTGATGAAGTCTTTTTAGAAACCAGATAAAAGCCTGAGGCAGATTTCATGTGCAGTCGAGTCCTGGTCTCAACTCGTTCACAGTAATTAGTTACTTAGAACTTAACGGTGAGTTCCTGTCCCTCTGGGATGTTCTCTGTAAAGAGTTGTTGAGCTGGAATGTGCTGCTCGGGGATTCTGCTGCTGGATCACAAGACGTCAGCTCCTCTCGTTCCTGCTGCCTGGGCTCCACCTCATCATGTGTCAGAAGAACAGTTTCAGTTCAGTTCCAGTAAATATTGGAAGAAGTTATTAAACAGAAACTTGAAGAAATTTCCTGGAGACAGACTTGAGATAATATGTTTTGTGAGGCCACCGTGACCTCGACCTTTGACCTTTCAGTTCATCTCTGAGTCCACCTGAGACAACTTGTTGAGACATGGTGTCCACATCTGAGAACACCCCCGCCTCCGGCCACATGAAGAACCTGGTTCAGGGTTTCATCTTCTGGTCATAAAGAAACACAAGTCACTCATCCTGTGACACCCCCCCCCCCCCCCCTCAGGTGTCGTCTCCGCCTCTTCTCTCCATCCTCAGATTCCCAGGAAGGAAATATGATCCCCTGTAGAGGTCGGCTCTACACACGACTCTCCTGGATTCTTACTGGTGATGTTCTCACCCAGTAGATAACCCACTGTCTCATATGGTCTTCATCAGATTGACTCTCTTCTCAGAACAGACTACACTGCTTCAGAACTGTCCGGACTGGAACCCTCAACCTTCTGTCCCGTCGGACTCATCTGAAGTTTCCTGTGTCTCTTTTCCAGAAAGTTATTATTACCAGAAGAAACATATTCTGAGGAGCAGGGGGTGGAGCCTGACTGAGAGACACTGCACACCCACCTACACCTGCACCCATTGGATGGCACCAGCTGTCAATCGCTCTGTGGTAACCCCCCCCCCCCCCAACGCGGTGCTTTATGGTCAGTTTGACTCCAAATGATCATTATTCACTAAATGAACATCAGCTGTTTGAAGAAGACTTGAAACTAGAGACTGAGACAGAAACTCCTTCATGTTCACTGACGTTAGAAAGAGAGAAGTCACTTTCTATAGAAACTACCAGAGGAGTCGCCCCCTGCTGGTCACTACACAGAAGTAAGGTTCCAGACACTTGGCTTCACTTTCTGGACCTGGAGGTTGTGGTCTTATCAGTCACATGACTCGACTACCAGCGGTGAACACAAAGCGTCAGAGGAGACAATCTACTTCCTGTTTACATCACATGACCAGTGGACGTGGATGGTTCTGTGGTGGCCATGTTGGATTCTCCTGAGCCCTCAGACGTCAGCCTATCAGAGCCAGTGGGAGGTTCCCCTTCATAGAGGAGAGAGGGTTAATGTGAGACACCCCCTGTATCTAGGCAATGGAACACATTTGTGGTCATGTGACCATTATGTTTTCAACCACGACCTGGGGCCAAACAGCCCTCACAGAGATGGAGAGTGCAGCCGCTGAGGTCATGAAGGAAAGAAGTCCTTAAGAAAAGATGGAAGGGATAGAAATATTGACAAGACAACCCTCAAAAGATTCATAAAGCTGAGGTTAAGAGAATATTCACAGATGAGATGGAGGAGGAGCCAAACACTGGAAACACCAGTTCCATGGCCTTGCTCCAGTTAAGAGCCGTGAACTGGGATTTGAATACGCAGAGAAAAACAATATCCCTGTCCCTGCTAATTGGACAGAGAAACAATGTACAGGTGAGCTAGGGTGTGCAAGAGATCACATGAATCATAATAATCATAAATGTGCTTAATTGACCAATCCCCATGATTCTGTTACTAGTCTGATATTAGTGGTTGTCAATCTAGCTGTCGGGATTTTAACTATTACAACATGTGTTGTTATGGTAGTTTTAAAGTGGATCGAGTAAGTGGACCGCTTTACCCCGTAGCTGGGGGTCATTAGGGTCATTGAAGACCACAGGGGTCATCAGGGTCATTGAAGACCACAGGGGTCATTAGGGTCAGTGAAGACCACAGGGGTCATCAGGGTCATTGAAGACCACAGGGGTCATCAGGGTCATTGAAGACCACAGGGGTCATCAGGGTCATTGAAGACCACAGGGGTCATCAGGGTCAGTGAAGACCACAGGGGTCATTAGGGTCAGTGAAGACCACAGGGGTCATCAGGGTCATTGAAGACCACAGGGGTCATCAGGGTCAGTGAAGAGTTTCCATCTCCAGCAGTAAATCTCCTCACAACTTAAATGTGTTTTTTTCAACATTAATGAGATTTGATGAGCATCATGGAGGAAATACATGTTAATGTTTAACATGAAATAATAATCAATTAATAGCTCTAACTGCAAAGTGAGAGTAGAAGAGGAAAACTGTGGTGATGTTAATAACTCTATCTTGTACAAATTATTTATATCTATAGTATATAGATATATATATATAAGAAGAGCTTATATTTCCTGAGGCCACTTGATTTACAGCACCCTCTTCTGTAGAAGATGAGTAACTACACCTGCAGACACTGAGGAAGGAAATGTCAGTGTGAAGTGTGTGTCAGTACATGCATTACTCAGGGTGTGTGTGTGTTTGTGTGTGTGTGTGTGTACAGCCTTGTCTCGACTCGTGCAGCTTCTCCTCATGAGGATTTTGTGAGAAAGTGGTTTCGCTCTCTGCTCCTGATAATTAATGACTTCCTGCCCCTGAACTGTGAGAGAGGCCTCCTACACAAACAGACACACACAAACACACACAGACTCCACATCAGTGTGTGTGTGTGTGTGTGTGTGTGTTGTTATCAGGGCCTAACACACTCCAGTGCTGCTCAGTCGTGGGGCGACAGGCTCCAACTGAAATTATTTGATGATAAGAGTTTTTTTTAGCTAAAGCATCAAAGAGAGAAGCTGAGTGGAAACTTATTTAATCTTTCAATCTAACATTCTGATAATATAATAATATAATAACTTTATCCATACAACAACTGTTTTCCATTATTTGTATCTTTTCTTCACTCATTTTCTAGACGTCTACGTGTTCATGTTTTCAGTTTGTTCCGTTCTGCTGTTCACACTTTATTCTGCTCAGTGTTTTTATATTTATCTGCTGTGGTTGATGATGATGGATTTCTTATGGGAACAATAAAAAGCATAATTCAAACGATAACAGCATCATACAAGAGCAGCAATTACAAATAAAAGCAATAAAACAAAACAATACGTCTTCACATGAAGTCTGTGAAACTCTGTTTTAGGAAGTGAAGAGGTCTGAAGGTCTCATGTCCTCAGGGGACGAGTCCAACATGTCCTCTGAGGCTCAGAACCTGAAGGACATTCACGTCCTGCTCTGTCTCCATCACATGAAAGTCTGTCCTCGTCCAACGTGCACAGTCCTGCAGCACGTCCCCGTCACAAGATTCACTTCCTGATCACTGACTTCCTCTTTTATTTCACTATGTCACTTCCTGCTCCCCTGTCACCTGATGAGTCAAGTCCCTGAGTTTCCCTCCAAGAAACTCCTCACCGTCTCCTCACACACACACACACACACACACACACACACACACACACACACACACACAAACACACACACTCACACACACACAAACACACAGACACAGCTGCCCCTCACTCCCCTCTAATGCCCCACACCTTGTGTGTGTGTGTGTGTGTGTGTGTGTGTGTGTGTCTGTGTGTGCTCATATAGTCACAGTAACACACTCACGCTGAACTCTTCGTCTTCAGTGAACAGACTCATTCTTCATTTTTAATAACGCTGCCACTAGAGGGCGCTGTTGATCAATCAAATATGTGACTTTAGACCAAAGACTTGATTCAGGAAAGAAAACAAAATATAATAAACAGATTCAAACAGAATTAAACAATTTAATTCATTAGCAAACATGATTTAAAAAAATTACACAATCGGGGTCGGGGTCAGGTAAAATGAGGCCTTTAGTTTTGATGGTTAAAGTTAGAGTTAGAAGCAAGAGAATGTGTCATGTCAATGAGTGTCCTCACTAAGATAGAAGGACACACATGTGTGTGTGTGTGTGTGTGTGTGTGTGTCTCCTCCTCGACGCCCACTTGCTCCCCCCTCCAGCTGACTGCCACCATGGCAACCGAGAGATCCAGCCAGGCGAGGCAGCCAGGGCCCTGTGTGTGTCTGTGTGTGTGTGTGTGTGTGTGTGTCTGTGTGTGTGTGTCTGTGTGTGTTAGGGTGTGTCTCACTGATTTGACCTCTCAGTCCTTGTGTGTGTGTGGTGCATTAACACATATGTGCATTAAACCGTGTGCACTCATCCTCAGCTCTGTTGCACATGTGTGTTTGTGTGCCGGGGGAATGTTCATTTGTGCATGAAGTCGTACTGTGTGTGTGTGTGTGTGTCTGTGTGCACATGTGTAGAAGAGAAAGAGGAAGAATAAGAACCTAGAAACCTGCTCCTGATCGATGAAGACAAACAGAAACACGTCCCAGAGGGCGAGTGGACGAGTGGACCAGGTTTCTAACACGTGACGTGAAACCTGAAGAACACAAAGATCTCAGGATGAAGAAGAGGAGCCGGACACGTAGAAGACGAAGAAGACGTCCACTTGGAGTTGATACGTCCTGTCTCCTGCTGCTCTACAGGCTCCGCCCCTCGTCGCTCTATATCTTTAGATCTGTTTAAAGACATATTTCTGAGTTGGACCTTCTGTTGAACGCTGGCGTCCTGGGGGGGGGGGGGGGGGGGGGGACACTTTCACTTCCCATAGAGGAAGATTATTTCCATCCTCTCAGTTCAGTTTCTTTTCTTCCTCTCTTCATCGTGTATTCCTCTGGGGAAAGACATGGGCCTCAGATAAGACACACAGACATAACGGCTGCTCAACTCTACACACACACACACACACACACACACACAGACACACACACACACACACACACACACAGACACACACACACACACGTCTCTGTGGAGCTGTGTCCACACTCAGCGTCCCTTCTCTCGTTTTATCAAAGTTTCAACTGGAATCTTCTTCAGTTTTTATTATTTGACCAGTAGATGAATCTGAATATGAACGTTGTGGATCTGGTTCCGTCTCCAGTCGGTGGAACCAGGAAGAACCTGCCGCCCACAGGGGTCCAACCTCCAGTCACAATCAAGTGGTGTGTATCAGTGTGTGTCTGTGCTGAACGCAGCAGCACAAGTGTGTGTGGTGATCGCACTTTGTGAGACGGGTCAGGTGGCCCCCAGGTTCCTTCAGCCTGGGTCCTCTGGAACCTGGTGTCCAGCCGGTGGAGGACAGGGACGTCTTCTCCACCTCTGACCGTCTGGTTAGAGGACGACCGCTCTCACCCCTGAGCCACAGCCGCCTCCTGCTCCGTGTGTGTCTGTGTGTGTGTGTGTGGTGGATTGTGTTGGATTGTGTTGTGTTCATGTCAGTGTGTGGAGCTGTGACGGGTCTGCAGTTGATCTACGTCCTCTATGTGTGTGTGTGTGTGTGTGTGTGTGGAGGCTGTTGGTGACTCCTTGGGGAACATGTGGTGTCGACACACACACACACACACACACACACACACACACACACACACACACACACACACACACACACACACACACACACACACACACACACACACACACACACACACACACACACACACACTCTTGTTTGTAAGCTGCTTGTCTTTAATTTATATTTAAATAAAACCTAATAATCTATTTCATATAAACAAGAAGCTGCTCAAAGCAAATGTGTTTAATGTAGTTCAGACATCTGAACATGGACAGAGACATGAGGGACATGAGAGACATGAGGGACATGTCCCTCATGTCTCTCAGTGGACATCAGAGTGAACAGCTGCAGGAGCTGGACTGTCCCTCTTCTGTCCTCTGATCATCTGAATCCTGCTCCACCTCCACCTGCTCCTCCACCTGCTCTTCAACCTCCACCTGCTCCTCCACCTCCACCTGCTCCTCCACCTGCTCTTCAACCTCCACCTGCTCCTCCACCTCCACCTGCTCCTCCACCTGCTCCTCCACCTCCACCTGCTCCTCCACCTGCTCCTCAACCTCCACCTGCTCCTCCACCTCCACCTGCTCCTCCACCTGCTCCTCAACCTCCACCTGCTCCTCCACCTCCACCTGCTCCTCCACCTGCTCTTCAACCTCCACCTGCTCCTCCACCTCCACCTGCTCCTCCACCTGCTCTTCAACCTCCACCTGCTCCTCCACCTCCACCTGCTCCTCCACCTGATCCTCCACCTCCACCTGCTCCTCCACCTGCTCCTCAACCTCCACCTGCTCCTCCACCTCCACCTGCTCCTCAACCTCCACCTGCTCCTCCACCTGCTCCTCCACCTCCACCTGCTCCTCAACCTGCTCCTCCACCTCCACCTCCACCTGCTCCTCATCCTCCAGCTGCTCCTCCACCTCCACCTGCTCCTCCACCTGCTCCTCAACCTCCACCTGCTCCTCCACCTGCTCCTCATCCTCCACCTGCTCCTCCACCTCCACCTGCTCCTCCACCTGCTACTCAACCTCTTCCTCCACCTCCACCTGCTCCTCAACCTGCTCCTCCACCTCCACCTCCACCTGCTCCTCATCCTCCAGCTGCTCCTCCACCTCCACCTGCTCCTCAACCCTCTTCCTCCACCTCCACCTGCTCCTCAACCTGCTCCTCCACCTCCACCTGCTCCTCAACCTGCTCCTCCACCTCCACCTGCTCCTCCACCTTCTTCCTCCACCTCCACCTGCTCCTCCACCTGCTCCTCCACCTCCACCTGCTCCTCAACCTGCTCCTCCACCTCCACCTCCACCTGCTCCTCATCCTCCACCTGCTCCTCCACCTCCACCTGCTCCTCCACCTGCTACTCAACCTCTTCCTCCACCTCCACCTGCTCCTCAACCTGCTCCTCCACCTCCACCTGCTCCTCAACCTGCTCCTCCACCTCCACCTGCTACTCCAGCTCACTGATCTCAGCTCCTCCACCTCCACCTGCTCCTCCACCTCCACCTGCTCCTCCAGCTCACTGATCTCAGCTCAGGACCCATGAGGCAGTTTGTGATGTAGCTCCCTGAAGAGACGAGATGAGACACTGGAGCCGCAGCGCGCACGCGTTCGGGACATTTTCTGGACACTTCCTGTTTTTTTAAGTGGAGCTGCAGCGGCGTGCACGTCCCGTCCCCTGGGCGCGTGTTAGTGTGATTGTGTGATTGTGTGTTTGTGTGTTCAGGATCACAGCTGCTGCTGATGATGATTCTGAGGAAGAGGAGGAAGAGTCGTTAACGTGAGGAGGAAGCTGCGCGCTGCCGGGACAGCGGAGGAAGAGGACGGGCGGGATTCAAACAGGTGTCCGCTTGTTTCCCATCAGCCCCGGGCCGGAGCAGGAGGAGCAGGAGGAGCAGAGAGGAGGTGACACCAGAAACCAGGAGGCAGGAAGGAGACTAATGTGTGTAACCGTGCGCTGCTCCTGCTCAGAAGATCGGACAGAAGAACCGGGCTGAAAGGTGGGACTGAAGAGGAGGACAGGAGGAGACGAGGACAGGAGGAGAAAGCCTCACATCTCTTTTTATCCTCCCCAACAGGAGGAGGAGGAGGAGGCGGTGACCGACGCCCCCCACGGGACAGGCCGACCGAGCTGCTAACAGGTGTGTCTGAGCGGGACGCGGGTTCCAGTCTGCACCGCCCGGTCCGGTCCGGTCCACCTCAACCCTCCACCGGGTCCAGACCCCTTGTTCCTCCGGGGAGAGAGACCTCAGCCTTCATTCCGTCTCCCGGTCTGTCCGCAGATTCCCATTAGTGCGTTAGAGCCGAGGAGGAGGAGGAGGAGGAGGATCTCAAACCGAACCGGATCTTGATGAATGGATGAAGGTTCGGACTCGTGTTGGTTTGTCAGATCCTTCGAGGGTTAGAGACAGTTTGAGTTCCGGATCCGACACGAAGCGGAGCTGCTGCGGTTCATCATGACGACGAGAGGAGGCAGCGGAGCGGGGGACCTGGTGTCCTCCTGCACCTCCTGCACCTCCTGCACCTCCTGCACCTCCTCCAGCCTCCAGCAGCAGAGCGGCGACCCCGCTCCTCCGGGGCCCGAGGCGGCCGGAGGGGTGGAGATGTTCGGGGAGTTCCAGGACTGGTGCTCGCGGACCTACGGGGACTCCGGGAAGACCAAGACCGTGACCCGGCGCAAGTACCACAAGATCCTGCAGACGCTCCTCCTGCAGGAGGAGGAGCAGCGGCCCGGCCTGCTCCTGCAGGAGAAGAGCAGCAGCCACATCAACGCCAAGTTCAAGTTCTGGGTCAAGTCCAAAGGGTTCCAGGTCCGAACCGAGGACCGGACTGAGGCCCGGAGCCCAGCGGGCAGACCCGTGCTGTACGTGCCCGTCAAGGTGAGTGTGCGTGTGTGTGTGCGTGTGTGTGTGCGTGTGTGTGTGTGTGTAGTGTGTGTGTGTGTGTGTGTGTGTGTAGTGTGTGTGTGTGTGTGTGTGTGTAGTGTGTGTTCGGTGTGTGTGTCTGTGTGTGTCTAGCAGGTGCTTGTTCCTGTGTCGGAGTTTCATTCTCAAACTTCAACTTGTTTTGTTGTCTCCAGATCAGTTGATGATTATTTATAGTTGATCACTTATTGTGTGAATATGATCAGCTCCATCACCAGAGTCTTCATATGATTCATATGTTTCAGTTTGAAACTCCAGAGCGATTCTAACAGTTTGAGTCTCCATACAACACATGTGGTCACGTGACCTCTTGCTCTCGTCCCATTGGACACGGGAACTGACCGAGCTGTGATTCAACAGTGGACGTTATGAAATACAATATGAAAACATGTCTTCAGCCTCACAGGACATAAACTACACAACAAGTGTCCAACTACACAACTTGTGTTCAACTACACAACATCTTAATGTTGTGTTTGTGGTTCAGACGAGCAGCCTGTTGTGTTTCTGTCTGCGTCGTGCTGAGAGGAGTATGACCTGTGTGCAGCAACAGCTGATCAGTGTTTATACTCAGTGTGTGTGTGTGTGCGTTTGTGTGTCACTCTCATGGGCTCTGCTTCACTCTGCAGCTACAACTCATCACTGCATCAGAAATAATATGGACTCCAGCAGCTCACAGGTATCAGGACAAATCAGAAGACATGAGATTGATGAGGTAAAGTGATGAAGAAGCTCCTGACCGGTGTCTTCATCATGTCTGTGCATTGTGTTGTTATTGAGTGAGAAGCTGTGGAACCGATCTGCTTCCAGGCTTTGTGATGATGACCACACTGATGTTTGTGTGAAGCTGCTGCTCCATCAGTTCTCTGCTCTGAGCTTCCTCTTGTTGAGAGGTTTCCATCGAGGGGGGGGGGGGGTGTCACACTTAGCTTCTCCCAGTTTGATCAGAACACACGACTCACAGAGTTCCTGTCTTTGTCATGGTGTCTCACAGACTTTACAGAGGTGGTGTTGGATCGGTTCATTGGCTCTCAGCAGTATGTGAGTATCATTCATCTGTGTAAGAGCATCACACGACTCAAGATGCTCTATTTCTCATGTCCCCGGCTATTTGCATTGTGTGGTTCTGCATGTGATAGTAATGATACTAACAGAATGTGTGATGCTTTCAGATGAGACAGGATATACTGAGCTGTGAATCTACACAGCTTCTGAGTGTGGGCTCCAGTTGAAGAAGGAAACACTGAGTGGTTTGTTGGGACTAATAATAGTTGGTATCTAGACGCTTGTGTCAAGTACATGTGACGACTGCTTCCCTCTCTCCTCACGGATCCAGAGCAGCAGTCTGAGTGCTGCTCAGAGAGCAGCCACACCAACAAACTGCTTCTCACTCAGTTCCTCTGTCTGTGTTGAACTGTGTTGAGGAGAAGGTAGAGGTGAGGATGTGAGGAGGTAGAGTTGAGGATGTGAGGAGGTAGAGGTGAGGATGTGAGGAGGTAGAGGTGAGGATTTGAGGAGGTAGAGGTGAGGATGTGAGGAGGTAGAGGTGAGGACGTAGAGGTGACGATGTGAGTACGTAGAGGTGAGGATGTGAGGAGGTAGAAGTGAGGATGTGAGGAGGTAGAAGTGAGGATGTGAGGAGGTAGAAGTGAGGATGTTAGGAGGTAGAGGGGAAGACGTGAGGAGCATAGAGGTGAGGAGGTAGAGGGGCGGACGTAGAGGGGAGGACGTGAGGAGCATAGAGGTGAGACGGAAGTGAGGACCCGAATAAAGATGTCAACGTTAGTAGACAGTCTGTCTCACACACATTATTAAGTGAACTCGACTCGACGCTGAAACCATCGGTGCAGAGCGCCTGGCTTTCCTTGACGCTGCTCAGGGCGGAACTTCGTTAATGAAATGAAATGATCAATGGAGGAAATTTATTGTTTAGATTAGTCGACTGATCGGTAATTATAGTCGAAAGATTAATCGATACAAAAATAGTCGTTAGTGGCAGTAGATTGTTGATATGGTCATGTGACCTGTAGAGTGTTGATGTGGTCATGTGACCTGTAGAGCGTTGATGTGGTCATGTGACATGTAGAGCGTTGATATGGTCATGTGACCTGTAGAGTGTTGATGTGGTCATGTGACATGTAGAGCGTTGATATGGTCATGTGACCTGTAGAGTGTTGATATGGTCATGTGACCTGTAGAGTGTTGATGTGGTCATGTGACATGTAGAGTGTTGATGTGGTCATGTGACCTGTAGAGTGTTGATGTGGTCATGTGACCTGTAGAGTGTTGATGTGGTCATGTGACCTGTAGAGCGTTGATGTGGTCATGTGACATGTAAAGTGTTGATGTGGTCATGTGACCTGTAGAGTGTTGATGTGGTCATGTGACCTGTAGAGTGTTGATGTGGTCATGTGACATGTAGAGCGTTGATATGGTCATGTGACCTGTAGAGTGTTGATGTGGTCATGTGACCTGTAGAGTGTTGATATGGTGAACTGACCTGTAGAGTGTTGATGTGGTCATGTGACATGTAGAGCGTTGATATGGTCATGTGACCTGTAGAGTGTTGATGTGGTCATGTGACCTGTAGAGTGTTGATGTGGTCATGTGACCTGTAGAGCGTTGATGTGGTCATGTGACCTGTAGAGTGTTGATGTGGTCATGTGACCTGTAGAGTGTTGATGTGGTCATGTGACATGTAGAGTGTTGATATGGTCATGTGACATGTAAAGTGTTGATGTGGTCATGTGACATGTAGAGCGTTGATGTGGTCATGTGACATGTAAAGTGTTGATGTGGTCATGTGACCTGTAGAGCGTTGATGTGGTCATGTGACATGTAGAGTGTTGATGTGGTCATGTGACCTGTAGAGCGTTGATGTGGTCATGTGACATGTAAAGTGTTGATGTGGTCATGTGACCTGTAGAGTGTTGATGTGGTCATGTGACCTGTAGAGTGTTGATGTGGTCATGTGACATGTAGAGCGTTGATGTGGTCATGTGACCTGTAGAGTGTTGATATGGTCATGTGACATGTAAAGTGTTGATGTGGTCATGTGACATGTAAAGTGTTGATGTGGTCATGTGACCTGTAGAGCGTTGATGTGGTCATGTGACATGTAAAGTGTTGATGTGGTCATGTGACATGTAAAGTGTTGATGTGGTCATGTGACATGTAGAGCGTTGATGTGGTCATGTGACCTGTAGAGTGTTGATGTGGTCATGTGACATGTAGAGTGTTGATGTGGTCATGTGACCTGTAGAGCGTTGATGTGGTCATGTGACATGTAAAGTGTTGATGTGGTCATGTGACCTGTAGAGTGTTGATGTGGTCATGTGACCTGTAGAGTGTTGATGTGGTCATGTGACATGTAGAGCGTTGATGTGGTCATGTGACCTGTAGAGTGTTGATATGGTCATGTGACATGTAAAGTGTTGATGTGGTCATGTGACATGTAAAGTGTTGATGTGGTCATGTGACCTGTAGAGCGTTGATGTGGTCATGTGACATGTAAAGTGTTGATGTGGTCATGTGACATGTAGAGCGTTGATGTGGTCATGTGACCTGTAGAGCGTTGATGTGGTCATGTGACATGTAGAGTGTTGATGTGGTCATGTGACCTGTAGAGCGTTGATGTGGTCATGTGACATGTAAAGTGTTGATGTGGTCATGTGACCTGTAGAGTGTTGATGTGGTCATGTGACCTGTAGAGTGTTGATGTGGTCATGTGACATGTAGAGCGTTGATGTGGTCATGTGACCTGTAGAGTGTTGATATGGTCATGTGACATGTAAAGTGTTGATGTGGTCATGTGACATGTAAAGTGTTGATGTGGTCATGTGACCTGTAGAGCGTTGATGTGGTCATGTGACATGTAAAGTGTTGATGTGGTCATGTGACATGTAAAGTGTTGATGTGGTCATGTGACATGTAGAGCGTTGATGTGGTCATGTGACCTGTAGAGTGTTGATCCACAGACAAGCGACTGCAGCTGAACTTTGGTCACATAGAAATGACTCCAATAGACTGTTATCATCAACGCACAGCATGATGGGAAATGGTATGTTAGGTAAACAGATGGATGAATGAAACTGTGTGTGTCTGTGTGTGTCTGTGTGTGTCTGTGTGTTATAGCAGCAGCAGAAACAATTTGACACAGTGTAGAAGGACGAGCGAATGGTCCACACACACACGCTCACACTCTCTGTAGATAAGAGGAGTGTACTGTACATCTGGGGTTTGGCAGTGTGTGTGTAAGTGTGTGTGTGTGTATGTGTGTGTGTTGAAGGTGGGGGGGGTCCTCCATCAGGTCTCAGTGTCAAAGAGTCTCTTATTCCGTCATCATAAAAACCTTAATTTGACAGAAATTGGTTGGACTCTGGTTGTGTGTCTCTGTGTGTGCATGTGTGTGTGTCCTACCCTCCTGTGTGTGTGTGTGTGTGTGTCTTGGGTGAAGCAGTGGACACGCTGCTGGGAAACAATAGAGACGTAAAGATGAACTCTGTGACGTCGTCATGTTAGCGTTGGGCAGAAGGACGACGCAGCAGTGGCTTCTGGGTAATGTCAGTGACCCTGAGTTGAGCTGCTCTTGTTTCTGCTCCTGATCAGAACTTCAGTGGAGCTGCTCAGCTCTGTGATGTCATCACACTGGAACTGAACTTCTTGTACATTTATATATACTTTATGTTTTATTTTTATTCAACACATTATGTTTGTATGAATTCAAATCACTAAAGACTTGAGGTGACAAGTTGTGGGTTTATAGTGACAGTTGTTGTGTTAGTGTCAGGAGCAGCATGTCTCACACAGACACACACAGAGGGGGGGTGAGTTATGGGATTCAAACTCTGACAGTGGCTCACACGTCTTTGTCTCGTTCAAACTTTGGCCAACAAAGTTTTAAAAGGTCAGAAAAGTTTTCTCTTCTAATTGGTTCTGATAAGAAACAGAAGAACGTGATTAATCTTCAGATCGTGTTCGGAGTTTTAATAACTGAAGCTGAATTCAGACGGTTGCTATGACTTCACAGATTTAACATCTCAGCCGCTCGTCGTTTCAACACAAACTAATTAAAATAATAAACTTTGACATTTCTATATAAATAACTTCTTCACTTTTCACTTTTGAAAGTTTTGTGTTGCATGTTTGTGTTAATGTGTGGAGCAGAATAAAGTTTTAAATAGAAATTTACCTTCAAACTTCCAGTTGATGCAACAGATTAAAACTCATTTCATTAAGCAGTGATTTAATAAAAGACTTTAAATCATGTACTTTGCTCTGAAAGTGAAACTTTCATTTCTCAAAGTCTAAGATTAAGATTAAGATATGTTTATTCATACCAAACACATGCACAGACCACCGCCTCTCTACACGTCAGTGATTCCTTTAATTCAGGCTTACTTTGTGTTAAGAAGTCTGATATCATTTAATAGTGTTATCTTTAATTAATTAGTTATTTAGTTATTTAGTAGTTTCATTTGGTTTGAATGAGTTTAGAGCTCTGACAGGAAACATTCCTCCTGCGGAGCCTCTGTAATATTGTGTAGTTGTAAAACATAAAGAATATCCCCCAGTGGAGAAGAGCGGTTCAGGGGGTGGGGGTGGGGAGGGGAGCACTCCCCCTCCCCCCCCCCCCCCCCACCCCCGACCCTGCTCCTGTTTCCATGGTGAGCAGCTCCTCTGGCCACAGCGAGGTTAAAAATAAATTAACACACTTCAGTCTCCAGCTTCGTCCCTCCTCCTCTCCCCCCCCATCTGAAAGCCAGGCTGCCATATTAACACCACGCAGCCACCAGGCATCGTGCATGAGGTGATGAACACTAACTAAAGGATCAGAGTCTGAAGGAGAACTTGTTTGGTTTGGTTTCTTCTGGTTCCTTCAGGGTTTCTCCTGGAATTACTCCAGGAAAAAGAAATGAGCTTCTCCTGCAGGGAACTCGTGAAGAAGAGGAACCAGGATCAGATTAGTAAAGTGACACGTTATCTGGTGATCCGATGGTCCTGAGGGTCCTGATGGTCCTGAGGGACCTGAGGGTCCTGAGGGTCCTGATGGTCCCGATGGTCCAGATGGTCCTGAGGGACCTGAGGGACCTGAGGGTCCTGATGGACCCGATGGTCCAGATGGTCCTGAGGGACCCGATGGTCCTGACACCTGAACGTCTGCGGTGGAGCTGACTGGTTAAATGAAGAATCAATGATGGTTGTATTTTCCTGCTGGTTCTCACACTGGTTCAGAGTAGGTCTCTTGGGGGGGGGGGGGGGGGGGGGGGGCGACTGACTTCTCATTATCACGTCTTTCCTCTTCCTCCTCGTTCATCTACCTTCCCCCTCCCAAACACTCCCCCCACCTCCCCTCTTCTCCCCACAGACCCCTCCCTTCTTTCCCACAATGCCCCTCTCTGCCCGCTGGTTAATTAGCTAGGCTCAGATTTGTGGGCGTGTCCTCAACAGCATCATCAGCGTCGCCCTGATTGTAATCACCATTATCACAACATCGACACCAAACTGACGCTCCAAGGAATCAACTGCAGCTCTTTATAGATTTGATATTAGTGTTGAATCCAGTTCGTTAGGAAACATCTTTGTTATTTGTGTGAAAGTAGAAAAGAGCTGCAGGAGCTGGAGGACGAGCTGGAGACAACAGTTAAATCCAGCAAGACACTCCCTCAGCAGGTGTTTTCATTTAGAATCATATCAAACAGAATAAAGTCAACATAATTATGAGGTGTAATTTATATATTTATTTATAAATCTGAACAGCAGCAGATCTAACAGTTCATAACTCCCTCATCAGGTTTGACCTGAGAGAACTGGTGAAAGTCCAGTGAGTCACTGGACACGTTAAGAACACGTGTGTTGGGACATGAGGCTCCGAGTCGTCCTCTGTGTCCTGAAGCTTCAGACCTGAATCCGGCCTTCATCCTGTCCTGTGGACAGAAGAGAGAAGACAGGAAGACACGAGCAGAGACAAACTCAGGAGGTGAAGAAAGACATCGATGAGTCACGATGTCACGGTTTCATTTCTGCTTCAGACGGTTTCACCTGCTGCCCTCAGCTCGTGTCTTCAACCCACTGAACGAATGTCCTCTGTTCTGGTGCGTCTTCTTCACGTGACGCTCATCTGGAGCTGCTCATTGGCTCAGGAGCTGATCACATGATGATCAACTGTTCAGGTGAATGGTTGAATTCATTGAGTTGAACCTTTAGAAGAAGACACATTCACACGTCAGGGCTTCACACATCGGTCACACCCTGGCAGAGCCGTGGGTCCAACCCCCGGCTGTGTGGTTAGTGGACGACCCGCTCGACCCCCTGAGCCGCAGTGTCACTGAAATGAAAGAGTTCGATGCCCAGCAGGATTACAAACTAGTTTAATGTGTTCTGACCCAGAGACATGATGTCCTCTGTTCTGACCCAGAGACATGATGTCCTCTGACCCAGAGACATGATGTCCTCTGACCCAGAGACCTGATGTCCTCTGACCCAGAGACATGATGTCCTCTGACCGATTGACGTTACTGTAAACTTCTATCTTGCAGTTTTTTGACTTTGTCTCCTCAGACGTTCCCTATAGGAAATATTTCCATAAACTTTGTGCAGTATCTAGTGTTTACTCATGTTGTGTGAAGTCATTGCTGAGTTGTGTCACACACACAGTGTCACACTGTGTGTGTGTGTGTGTGTGTGTGTGTGTGTGTGTGTGTGTGTGTGTGTGTGTGTGTGTGTGTGTGTGTGTGTGTGTGTGTGTGTGTGTGTGTGTGTGTGTGTGTGTGTGTGTGTGTGTGTGTGTGTGTGTGTGTGTGTGTGTGTGTAGGGCAGTTAGCTTTCTCTGAATGTACCCCATGTATCCTAGCAACAGGCTGGTTTGGAAATGCAATGGAGAGATGAACAAAGGGCGAGAGAGAGATAGAGAGAGATAGAGATAGAGAGAGAGAGAGGTAGAGGTAGAGAGAGAGGTAGACAGAGAGGTAGAGGTAGAGAGGTAGAGGTAGAGAGAGAGGTAGACAGAGAGGTAGAGGTAGAACCTGTTTCTCAAGTCCACCTGGTTGAAGACGTGTCCCCATGAACCAAACACTGGCCCAGTCCGTGACATGAGGTGAAGGACTGAAGGAGGAGTGAAGGTTGTTGGTTCAGATCTGGTTTGCTCTGCGCTCAGGTCAGAGACCTTGAGGCAGCAACATTCAATGAGAAGAAGTGAGAAGATGAGAAGATCTTCTTTGTTCCTCATGGAAAGTGAAAACATCTCTGTTGGAGGGTTTGGAACCTGTCAGGTGTCACTTCTCAGCAAGTCGTTATTTATTTATTATTCCTCTAAAAGTAAATGAAATGATGAACTAGTTGTTGATGTGAGCGTGTTGAGAGGCCACGCCTCCACAACCTCACAGCTGATCAGACCTACTCTTCATCAGGCCGCTCAACAACCTGCATCACATGACTCCCTCCAATCATCTTCATCATCCTCTTCCTCTTCTTTAACCATCAGCCGCCAGTAACCATCCTGTGGACTTCTCTCCCTCCTTCACTCCCTCCTCTTCCTTTGTGTGTGTGTGTGTGTGTGTGTGTGTGTGTGTGTGTGTGTGTGTGTGTGTGTGTGTGTGTGTGTGTGTGTGTGTGTGTGTGTGTGTGTGTGTGTGTGTGTGTGTGTGTGTGTGTGTGTGTGTGTGTGTGTGTGTGTGTGTGTGTGTGTGTGTGTGTGTGTGTTCGTTAACACACAGTAGTCGGAGTAGGTCCGATTCAGGGCTGTTATTAAACATCATGTATTTACTTCACACATTACACAATAAAGGAAATTGTTGTGTTTAGAGAAACTGTATTTCTGTTAAAGAAAAGTTTATTATGATGTAAAACGACCTTTGAAGGTCAAGTTTCCAGAGTAAAGGACAGTCTGTCCTCTGTCTGTCCCCAGTGTGTGGACAGCGTCTCCGGGCCGGACTCGTCCCTCAAGCGCGTGGCGGTGGTGGAGGACTTCTTCTCCATCATCTTCTCCATGCACGTGGAGATCAGCAGCGATCCGGCCAAAGCTCCCAAACACGCCGGCCAGAAGAAAACCTACAAAGCTGTAAGTGTTCGAACATGTGAACCTTTGCTGTCGTCCCGTGACGGTGGCTCACCCGCTCCGCCCTCCGCCCTACTGGATTCTCTCTTTCATAACTTGTGTCGTCTGTTGCTTCACACCCCCCCCTCTCTCTCTTCCTCTTCAGTTTGGCTTCATTCCTCTTTTTCTGTCCGTTTTTCCTCTGATCCAGTTTCAGTTTCACACCAGAATCTAAACCGGAGGATTCTTCACTTCAGGGTTTCTCATTACGTTCAATAGATAAAAAAACAATTCTGTGAGTTGTAAAATTAGTAAAAAGATAAATTAGCAGATCAATAGAAACATATATTTTTGGATTAAGTAATTTTTCAAACTAAAACGGAGCCTTTTCTTAGTTTCAGTACTTTTCTGTGTTTGTGATAATAAACTGAAGATTCTGGGTTTGATTCACGGGTCGTGTGAACAGCTTCTTTCAAACAGCTGGACTGAGGAGCTGGAGGTCAGAGGTCAACCACCTCCTGGTCTCTGCTCCTCAGCTGAGACCAGGAGCTGAACCTTCAGACCTGATGATTTACATTTCATGGTTTGAGTTGTGAGGACGGATGTGTAGGTTCACTGCCCTCTTTTGGTTACACACTGTAAGTGCAGGTCTTCTCATCTCAAACTCTTCTCACCCTCCTCTTCGTCTTCATCAACCTTTACTTGATGTTGTTATATAGTTGTGTCTGTTGCACAGACTTGGTTTAGATTGTGTCCTTCAATATTTACAGTGAGAGCCAGGAAGTGAGTCACTGTGTTCAGTTCTTCAGGCCACCAGAGGCTGTGAGTGACACTTGCCCCCCCCCCCCCCCCCCCCCACACACACACAGACACACACATGCACGGAGGCTTTGGAGCACCCCCCCTCCACCCAGGCTGGCTGTGCTCCACCCTTCCTTTGTGCCTCTCTTCCTGAATAAGAGTGTGATTTATGCAGATTCACACCCACAGTAGATTTATGAATTCACGTCTGCAGCAGGTTTCTCTTGAAACAGGAAACTCGTCCTCTCGGCCAATCAGGCGTTGACGTGTGGGCGTCGAGCGTCTGGAACCATGAGGAGAGAAACCATTGATCTCAGAGTCCTTCAGAATAAAGTTGCTTTTGACTTTGACATGAATAATTCATTGAATCAGAAACTTTCACTCACATTCTGTGAAATAATAAGAAATGAGATAGAGAGGTATCCAGTGATGTCATCATCATACCAACAACCATAATAACCATGATGTTAATTATTGTTTACTCTGATATCTGTGTTGATTTATCAGATATATAAAAAACGGTTTGAGAACTGGACTGATTCATACGACTCTGGTGCAAAGTCGGAATAATTAACTCTATTTTAACATATCTTAAGATCATCAGAAGGAATTTCTTAAGATTTGGTGCGTGGAGGTCAAAGGTCAAGGTTATATATCAGGTCAGAATCATTATCTCCAACATGAATGTGATTAAATGATGTGAAGTGTGAAGCACTGCACATAATGATGATAATGATGATAATGATGATAATAATGATAATAATGATAATGATGATAATGATGATAATAATGATGATAATGTTAATAATGATAATAATGATAATAATGATAATAATGATAATGATAATAATGATATAATAATGATAATAATGATAATGTTAATAATGATGATAATAATGATAATAATGATATAATAATGATGATAATAATAATTAATAAAGTGTTGTCATCTGAACCAACACAGAGTGACCAGCAGCTTCTGTTTTACCTCTATTTTAACATTTCTTAAGATCATCAGAAGGGATTTCTTCAGATTTGGTGCGTGGAGGTCAAAGGTCAAGGTTAAATATCAGGTCAGCCTGTAGGGGGCCGGGGACTCATTTATCACCTGATTTCAGTTTGGTCTTGTTCCTTGTGAATTAAATATCTCAGGAACACCTCAGGGGAATTCTTTCAGATTTGGCGCACATGTTCAGTTGGACTCTCTGATTAACCGAGTCGATTTTGTTGGTCAAAGGTCAAGGTCACTGTGACCTCACCAAACATGTTTTGATCAGTGGTTGGCGAGTGGACACCTGCAGCTCTGTCACTTTAGTTTTCAGTATGAAAGACGATGTGTCTCTGTGTCTCAGATTGCAGAGACGTACGCCTTCCTGCCCAGAGAGGCGGTGACCCACTTCCTGATGAGCTGTGGCGAGTGTCAGAAGAGGATGCACATCAGCTCCACAGGACCAGACTTCAGAGGTACTGATGCTTTCCTCTCTATTCCACCGCGCCGGCGCCACCCAGTGGGCCGGAGGTTTCATGCGTCCATGTTGTTGCTTCTCTTCTGAACTTGATACGTGACTGACGAACTGATAAGGTCAGGAGGTCAAAGGTCAAGGTCACTGTGACCTCATGTTATTGTGAAAGCAGGATCTCAGGGACATGTGGAGGGGCTGTCGGTGGAGGCGTCGGCCACTGGGCCTTTTTGTCATATAAAGATAAGGATAAAGATAAAGTAGCTTTAGAGTCAATTTCTTCTAATCCGACGCAGACAGACGAGACCAACACAACAAACTTTCAGACAAACATTAATTAAGTAAACAAAACACCTCGTTTTCAGAAGCGTGAGTGGTCGCTGCGTCTACACGCGCCGCCATCGGATCAACCTAGAAACTGGTGTGAGTCCAGAGAAGACATGGCCGACAGTCACATGTTACACTGACACACGTGTGTTGAGGATCATCACAAAGTCACATGATGACCTCTCCACACAGTGAGAGCTGGAGCCTGTCAGGAACTGACTGTCAAACATTTCTGATCCTGAAGTCACAATGAACTGAGACGGGCTTGAACAGGAAGTGACATCATCATGTTGAGACAAGTGTCTCCACAAAATAACACAAACTGTTCAACAATTGGCCCAACATGTCCACTGTGTTCAGGACATCGTCTCGAGGACACTTTCTGTCCCTTGTCTCTGCTGGGAACCTCCCATCATCAATTATTTCCCATCATGCAGCTGTTCCCAGAGGCTGCTACAGTTTCCCCCTGGTGGTTGTTCTGAGATGTTTTTCTTCTTCTTGTTACATCTGGTTTGTCACAGAGGAAATGATCCATGTGTTTGACTCATAGACTGAATATAAAGGCTTTGACTGGGATGTGCTGCTGTTATACTGCAGCGCCACCTGTGGGTCAAAAGTAGAAAAGCCACCACCGTTCTGCACCTGATGCAGAAATGAAAACGTCCCATTTTTAAGTCCAGAGTTTTGATCTTTTGTGTCAAAGACAAAACTCTGATTTTAAACTCTAAGTGATTTGATTGTGTTGAACTTTGTGTTGAACTAAAGCCTGAAACATGCTTCTGCGACTGCGTCTGCGTCTTTTCACGCCGCTGTGGCGCAAGACTCGTTTTCATTCATGCTTCCCCAACCGTTGCGCGTCTTACAAAGCAATTCCGCGCCAGAACACTAGGCGGAGTAATGCTTTTTGTCGAGACGACCTTAGAGACGCCTTCTTTCTTCTTCGTCGATTGTTTATTTACATAGCCACTGCGGCTCCTCGTAGCCTTTTTCTGGCGGACAAATCCGCCAGTCAGTGACGGGTTATACAAGTGATCATACTATCGGATATCTTCTGCCAAGTGCTCTTCTATTTGGTCCATATTCGTTCTTCTAAATCTTCCGTGATTTCTGCCGGTATTATGGGGCATGAAACCGGAAATGCAGCTCCAGAAGGGATGTAGAGCAGACCAATCACAGCCTTGCGGGCTGAGTGAGCTTGCGGAGCTTTGCCGTAAATTTTAGAAAAGGGGGTCGACACCCGTCAGCACGTAAGGAGGGATACATAAGCACGTAAGGGACCCGGAAGGGCTCTTGCGCTTAAGGGCCCGTGAAAACGCAGAAGCATGTTTCAGGCTTGAATCAATTTGTGACGTGACTCCAGGAACTTTAAGATCATAAACAAACATCTACACAGAATGTGGTTCTACACACATGGAGACACACTGAGGGACAAAGGTGGACAATAACAAAGACAAACTTAAACACACTGTATGTGACTCTTTATAGAGGGTTTATATATTCTGCTTGTGTTGTGTCATTTCAATAAACACATTCTTCATGTGAATAAACACAATCGGGGCAGGAAGGTTGCTGGTTTGAATCCGGTTCAGATGGGGTCTTCCTGTGTGGAGTCTGCATGTTCTCCCCGTGTTTTCTCCAGGTGCTCCGGCTTCATCTCACAAACACATGCAGATTAGGGGTTGTGTAGATTGGAGACTACACACAAGCTGCTGCTGCTTCAGCCTCTGGATCCTCAGGACACAGCTCAGCCTCCGTCCACACACACTGTCCTCTTCACACTCACCTCCAGTCAGTCCATCTCCACCTGTTGAGAGAAGAAGACATCAGTGTCACAGAGACTCACTTCAGCAGCTGTGAGTCAGTGATGCAGCTCATCCAGTAGAAAGAGCAGCAGGGACTTCAGTCCTGTTCAGAGGTGGAGCAGCTTCCTCTCTGCTTCATGTTCACGTGTTGGAATGAACACGCTAAGAGCTCAGTGTGTGTCCTCTGCATGTCAAAGTGCAGAGTGGACTCCTGAGAGGTGGATTTACTGCTGTTACAGGTGAAGCCATGTTTCACTGTGTGTTGATGAACATCTGCTTCTGACAAACTGGGACCAGAGGAGACAGATGGACCTCAGCAGAGGTTCTGCTCTGTATGAAGAGCTCCTGGTTACCATGTGATGAGGAGAGGCTTCAGTCCCACTGATCTCAGAGCTGTGACAAAGATCCACCTGATCAGTTCTTCACTGATGAAGTGAGAGGACAAACTGTCTCAGATCAGATGAAGACAACACCGTCTCTGTCCCTCGTGTGAGGCTGTCAGCTGTGGTCCAGTTTGTGTAAGTTACAGCGCCCCCTTGTGGCATCTGGTCAAAATATATTACGTGACCACGACATAATAACGTGTGAACGAGATAAATAACTCGAGACCACGAGATCTGAATCTGTTGTTTACTAACAAGACGAGTGGAAGACAAGAAGACACACACAGTCTCACTGTCTCTGAGGACACACACTGTCTCACTGACTCTGAGGACACACACTGTCTCACTCTCTCTGAGGACACACACTTTGACTATGAGGACACACACTGTCTCACTGACTCTGAGGACACACACATGGACCTGTCTCCAGGAAGCTGAGGTCATCTGGTGTTTTGGGGACAGGAGGAGTCTGGAGACATTGAGATGTTCTGGGTGAGTTAGAGATCAACTGAACCAACCAGACGTTGATTTAAACTTCCCTTATCCGTCCCTTTAAGGAGGGTGTGCACCACACAACAGTGTAGAGTCACTGTGGTCAGTGGGCGGAGCTTCTATACGGGCTGATCTCCAACTTAACCTGGAGCAGGTTAGATGTTCATCAGAAGTTACCATGGTGATTGACCTGGTTAAGAAGTGGAGGAGCTTCGTAGAACTGAAAAAACTAAACCTGAAGTTAACCTGATATCCACAAATCCTGCTTGGTAGCACAGACCCTGGATCTGTGATACTGACTGTGTTTAGTAACATACTGATGAAAGCAGCGTGGACTGACTCCAACCATCTACTGACCTCAGAGTCTCCAGTCGACAGGTTGGACTCTGCTGTAGATCAATCAGCTCCTTCACTGCTGAGTACTTCAGGAGGTTTCTACTCAGATCCAGTTCTCTCAGATGTGAGGGGTTTGACCTCAGAGCTGAAGCCAGAGAAGAACAGCTGATCTCTGACAGACTGCAGCTCTCCAACCTGGATAAAGAATAAAACTTAGAATTAAACTGAGTTCATGTGTGAAAATAACAGACACATATTCATGTCAGCACAGACTCATAACATGGAAGATAAATATGAAATCAGACATGTTGGACTAAAAACGAGTCCTGATTCAGGACAAATAGATTATTTGGACCCGGTCTCTGTCCTGCAGATCAGTTTAGGAAATCCAGAACTAAACTCAGTGTTTTAACAAGTAGCTGAATATTTAAAATGTCGCAGATTCATTAATTAATGGATTCAAGTTATGTATGAAGAGGAATTATGTTAAATTAGAAATGCATTAGATCATTTGTGTATAAATGCTGTTTATAGATATGAGATCTACAAAAGTCAGTCAGTGAACTGACCTCAGAGTCTCCAGTCGACAGGTTGGACTCTGTAGAAAACCACACAGCTCCTTCACTCCTGAGTCCTGCAGGTCGTTGAAGCTCAGATCCAGTTCTCTCAGATGAGAGGGGTTTGACCTCAGAGCTGAAGCCAGAGAAGAACAGCTGATCTCTGACAGACTGCAGCCCTCCAACCTGGATAAAGAAATATGAATATTAGAATGTGTCCTCCTGTTGTTGTGGATCGTCATCATGTCAACACAGACTCTCAACATGCTGCTGACCTCAGTCCAGTCTGTGACCTGAAGATAAATATCAGATCAGACATGTTGGACCATTGTTTCATTCATCAGCTTCTTCTCTGTGTGTTGGTCACTGAGCAGGTTTGTGTAATTAAACACTGTTTAAAGTAGGGATGGCTCCTGATGTCACTTCCTGTTTGTTTCTATACTTATCAACTGTCCACCGTGTTTCAATCAGAATGTGTCTTATTTTGAAAACCTGAGGAGGACGAGTGCTCGGCCTCAGTCCACATGTTATTTACTGACACTTTCTCAGTGATCAGGAGCAGGTGAGTGCAGGTGAATGGAGTTGATGAGGTGGACGTGACTGACAGGCTGGGTGAGTGACAGATGACTGAGGGACAGTGAGCAGAGCAGAACTGAGACAATTTAAATAAATAATGACCCAATAAGAAAGAAAGTCTGAAAAGTGAAGAAGGATTTAAGGACCTCAGAGTCTCCAGTCGACAGTTTGGACTCTCCAGTCCAGAACACAGCAGCTTCACTCCTGAGTCCTGCAGCTCGTTGCAGCTCAGATCCAGTTCTCTCAGATGTGAGGGGTTTGACTTCAGAGCTGAGGCCACGACTTCACAGTGAGTCTCTGAGAGTTCACAACCACTGAGTCTGTAATTAAAGAAAATATCAAATCTGTGAGAATTAAATCAGAAAACACAACATTCATACAAAACGTGATCATGTGACCCTCACCCTGGTAAATCCCCTCTTTGTTAAAAACTCCTCAAGAGAATCCTTTCAGATTTGGTTAAAGCGTTCATTCAGACTAACAGAGGAACTCATTAGATTCAGGTGGTCAGAGGTCAAAGGTCAAGGTCACAGAACATGTTCATGGCCTCTTGAACACGATGTCTCAAGTCTGTCTTCAGGGGATTTATTCACATTTTGATTCGAAGAGTAACTGAATAGATTTAAGTGGTCAAATGTCAAAGGACTCAGTGACCTCATGTTGTTGTGAAGTCAACATGTCAGGAACCTGGAGGGACGGACACTGCACTGGTTGGTGGTGGAGGACAAACGCAGAGTGGGAACTCTGGTTTGACAAGAAAGAAGAATAAACTATATTTCCTGCTTCTTCAGTTTAAAGGAACCGTCAGTGATTCTCATCTAAACACACACACACACACCACACACACACACACACACACACACACACACACACACACACACACACACACACACACACACACACACACACACAATTGATCATATCTGGACTCACCGAGCCTTCCTGCAGTTCCTCACAGCTGGGATCAGTCTCTGTCGACCGTGGTTTGATGTGTTGAACTTCTCCAGGTCCAACTCATCCAGAACCTCCTCTGACATCTGCAGCATGTAGGCCAGAGCTGAGCAGTGGATCTCAGAGAGTCCCTCCTCTGATCTGTTCTCTGACGTCAGGAACTGTTTCATCTGCTGATGAACTGAGTGGTCGTTCATCTCAGTCAGACAGTGGAAGATGTTGATGCTTCTGTCAGGAGAAATGTGATCACTCTCCATCTCCTTCAGGTTGTTGATGACTCTCTGGATGATCTCTGGATTGTTCCCTGTCCGACCCAGCAGGCCTCCTAAGACTCTCTGGTTGGACTCCAGAATGAGGCCGTGAAGGAAGCGAACAAACAGGTCCAGATGACCATTTGTACTGGTGAGGGATTTCTCCATGGTTCTCTTCAGGAGGTCATCCACGGAGAAGGTACTGTCTGTGTTCTTAAATGTTCCCAAGAAGTTGTTGAGTTCTTCTGTGTTCCTCTCGGTGTAACAGTGGAACATGTAGACTGCAGCCAGAAACTCCTGAACGCTCAGATGAACAAAGCAGTAGACTGATTCCTGGAAGATCACACACTCTCTTCTGAAGATCTCAGTACAAACTCCTGAGTACACCGAGGCCTCTGTGACATTAAGACCACACCGCTCCAGGTCTTCTTGGTAGAACATGATGTTTCCTTCCTCCAGATGTTTAAGTGCCAGCCTCCCCAGCTTCAGGAGAACGTCCCTGTCAGCCTCCATCAGCTGCTGTGGAGTCGTCTCATGTCCCTCACCGTACTTGTTGTTCTTCCTCTTTGTCTGAACCAGCAGGAAGTGTGAGTACAGGTCAGTCAGGGTCTTGGGCAGCTCTCCTCTCTGGTCTGTGGTCAACATGTGCTCCAGAACTGTAGCACTGATCCAGCAGAAGACTGGGATTTGACACATGATGTGGAGGCTCCTGGACGTCTTGATGTGTGAGATGATTCTGCTGCACAGCTCTTCATCACTGAATCTCCTCCTGAAGTACTCCTCCTTCTGGGCCTCAGTGAAGCCTCGTACTTCTGTGACCCTGTCAACACATGCAGGAGGGATCTGATTGGCCGCCGCAGGTCTGGAGGTTATCCAGACGAGAGCCGAGGGAAGCAGATTCCCCCGGATGAGGTTTGTCAGCAGCACGTTGACTGATGACCTCTGTGTGACCTCAGACACAAGCTCCCTGTGGTTGAAGTCCAGAGAAGGTCTGCTCTCATCCAGGCCGTCAAAGATGAACAAAGGTTTACAGACAGCGAGCGTCTCTGCCGTGAGCTTCTGTAACGCTGGATGGAAAACATGGAGCAGCGTGAGAAGACTGTGCTGCTGGTCCTTCACCAGGTTCAGCTCCCTGAACGAAAGCACAGCCAGCAGACCCACATCCTGGTTCTCTAAACCCTCTGCCCAGTCCAGAGTGAACTTCAGCACCGAGAAGGTTTTTCCAACGCCAGCGACTCCGTTGGTCAGGACGACTCTGATGCTGCTCTGCTGGTCAGTGGAGGCTTTAAAGATGTCGTGGACCTTGATGGGAGTGTCCTGGAGGATCTTCATCTTGGAAGCCGTCTCAAGCTGCCTCACCTCATGTTGAGTATTAACCTCTTCACTCTGCCCCTCTGTGATGTAGAGCTCAGTGTAGATCCTGTTGAGGAGGGTTCTACTTCCTGTTTCATCACTTCCTTCAGTCACATGTTCACATCTCCTCCTCACACTGAGCTTATGTTCATCTGAAACCTCCTGCAGACCACGATCTGCTGAAAGACAAGAAACAATGTGAGAGACAGAGAATCTGAGAATCTGCTGATTGTTTTCATCAGATCCAGAAAAACTACAGAAAATAAAAGCTTTTTAACTTTGTGCTTTTCTAACGATGTTAAATGTTGATGCTGTATGAAGGAACAAAATAAAACCACATGTGCTGTTGTCAGAAGTGAAGACATCAGCAGACACATGTACAGTGCTGCTCTGACCGGCTGTCTGACCTCCAGCTCCTCTTCTGGATCTTTGTCCACACTGGGGACAGGAGGAGTCTCCTGAAGAACCAGACTGGTCCCAGTATGAGGTGATGCACTGTCTGCAGAACCAGTGTTCACAGCTGGTGGAGACCGGATCCTTCAGGACGTCCTGACACGAAGCACAGCAGGACGACTGCTCCTCCTCAGAAACATGACTCCTCTTCCTCTCCCTGTGAAGACATGTCCTGATAACTCACATGTCACAGTCACAGGTTGTCATCACTTCTGTCAAGGAGGTTTAGTTTTCACCCAGTATGTTTGTGTGTTGGTTGGTTCATTAGTGGGATTTTAAAAAACAACAGATTACCAGTACACTTGGTGGAAGGTTGTGGTCTGTGAACCAGACCGGGGGGGTGGGGTCCTAAAACTCACACAAAACCATCAAGTTGTGTGTGTGTGTGTTTGTGTGTCAGTGTATGTGTTTGTACTCACTCCTCAGCCAGTGATTCCAGAGCTTTACTGGGATCCACAGTGAAGACTCTGGACTGGTTGGTGACCACTGCTGTAACGTGTGATTGTTAAAACACGTTGAGTTATTAAACACAATGAATAATATAAACGTTGCTGAACACTCACCAGCCTCAGACCTCACGTCTGCTCCTTGTTAGAACGAGTCTGAACACTTTCACTGGAGGCTCCTCCTCCGCTCGGGGTTACTGGAAATCACATGACTGTGTGTGTGTGTGTGTGTGTGTGTGTGTGTGTGTGTGTGTGTGTGTGTGTGTGTGTGTGTGTGTGTGTGTGTGTGTGTGTGTGTGTGTGTGTGTGTGTGTGTGTGTGTGTGTGTGTGTGTGTGTGTGTGTGTGTGTGTGTGTCCTCCCTCACCCCCCATTCCTCTCCCTCACCCCCCATTCCTCCTCCCTCACCTCCTGTCCTGCTCCCTCACCCCCCATTCCTCCTCCCTCACCCCCAGTCCTGCCCCCTCACCCCCTCTCCTCCTCCCTCACCCCCCATTCCTCCTCCCTCACCTCCCATTCCTCTCCCTCACCCCCCATTCCTCCTCCCTCACCCCCCATTCCTCCTCCCTCAACCCCAGTCTTTCCTCCCTCACCCCCATTCCTCCTCCCTCACCTCCTGTCCTCCTCCCTCACCCCCATTCCTCCTCCCTCACCCCCATTCCTCCTCCCTCACCCCCCATTCCTCCACCATCACCCCCAGTCCTGCTCCCTCACCCCCCAGTCCTCCTCCCTCACCCCCAGTCCTGCTCCCTCACCCCCTCTCCTCCTCCCTCACCCCCATTCCTCCTCCATCACCCCCCATTCCTCCTCCCTCACCCCCAGTCCTGCTCCCTCACCCCCTCTCCTCCTCCCTCACCCCCATTCCTCTCCCTCAACCCCCATTCCTCCTCCATCACCCCCAGTCCTGCTCCCTC
Organism: Platichthys flesus; assembly: GCF_949316205.1. Classification (NCBI taxonomy): domain Eukaryota; kingdom Metazoa; phylum Chordata; class Actinopteri; order Pleuronectiformes; family Pleuronectidae; genus Platichthys; species Platichthys flesus. Next base: position 27,580,983 of record NC_084951.1, on the reverse strand, counting down.
ACCCCCCATTCCTCCTCCCTCACCCCCAGTCCTGCTCCCTCACCCCCCATTCCTCCTCCCTCACCTCCTGTCCTCCTCCCTCACCCCCATTCCTCCTCCCTCACCCCCCATTCCTCCTCCATCACCCCCAGTCCTGCTCCCTCACCCCCCATTCCTCCTCCCTCACCCCCAGTCCTGCCCCCTCACCCCCTCTCCTCCTCCCTCACCCCCCATTCCTCCTCCCTCACCCCCCATTCCTCTCCCTCACCCCCATTCCTCCTCCCTCACCCCCCATTCCTCCTCCCTCAACCCCAGTCTTTCCTCCCTCACCCCCATTCCTCCTCCCTCACCTCCTGTCCTCCTCCCTCACCCCCATTCCTCCTCCCTCACCCCCATTCCTCCTCCCTCACCCCCCATTCCTCCACCATCACCCCCAGTCCTGCTCCCTCACCCCCCAGTCCTCCTCCCTCACCCCCAGTCCTGCTCCCTCACCCCCTCTCCTCCTCCCTCACCCCCATTCCTCCTCCATCACCCCCCATTCCTCCTCCCTCACCCCCAGTCCTGCTCCCTCACCCCCCATTCCTCCTCCCTCACCCCCAGTCCTCCTCCCTCACCCCCATTCCTCTCCCTCAACCCCCATTCCTCCTCCATCACCCCCAGTCCTCCTCCCTCACCCCCAGTCCTGCTCCCTCACCCCCTCTCCTCCTCCCTCACCCCCATTCCTCCTCCCTCACCCCCCAGTCCTCCTCCCTCACCCCCAGTCCTGCTCCCTCACCCCCCATTCCTCCTCCCTCACCCCCAGTCCTGCTCCCTCACCCCCCATTCCTCCTCCCTCACCTCCTGTCCTCCTCCCTCACCCCCATTCCTCCTCCCTCACCCCCCATTCCTCCTCCATCACCCCCAGTCCTGCTCCCTCACCCCCCATTCCTCCTCCCTCACCCCCAGTCCTGCCCCCTCACCCCCTCTCCTCCTCCCTCACCCCCCATTCCTCCTCCCTCACCCCCCATTCCTCTCCCTCACCCCCATTCCTCCTCCCTCACCCCCCATTCCTCCTCCCTCAACCCCAGTCTTTCCTCCCTCACCCCCATTCCTCCTCCCTCACCTCCTGTCCTCCTCCCTCACCCCCATTCCTCCTCCCTCACCCCCATTCCTCCTCCCTCACCCCCCATTCCTCCACCATCACCCCCAGTCCTGCTCCCTCACCCCCCAGTCCTCCTCCCTCACCCCCAGTCCTGCTCCCTCACCCCCTCTCCTCCTCCCTCACCCCCATTCCTCCTCCATCACCCCCCATTCCTCCTCCCTCACCCCCAGTCCTGCTCCCTCACCCCCTCTCCTCCTCCCTCACCCCCATTCCTCCTCCCTCACCTCCCATTCCTCTCCCTCACCCCCCATTCCTCCTCCCTCACCCCCCATTCCTCCTCCCTCAACCCCAGTCTTTCCTCCCTCACCCCCATTCCTCCTCCCTCACCTCCTGTCCTCCTCCCTCACCCCCATTCCTCCTCCCTCACCCCCATTCCTCCTCCCTCACCCCCCATTCCTCCACCATCACCCCCAGTCCTGCTCCCTCACCCCCCAGTCCTCCTCCCTCACCCCCAGTCCTGCTCCCTCACCCCCTCTCCTCCTCCCTCACCCCCATTCCTCCTCCATCACCCCCCATTCCTCCTCCCTCACCCCCAGTCCTGCTCCCTCACCCCCTCTCCTCCTCCCTCACCCCCATTCCTCTCCCTCAACCCCCATTCCTCCTCCATCACCCCCAGTCCTGCTCCCTCACCCCCCATTCCTCCTCCCTCACCCCCAGTCCTGCTCCCTCACCCCCCATTCCTCCTCCCTCACCTCCTGTCCTCCTCCCTCACCCCCATTCCTCCTCCCTCACCCCCCATTCCTCCTCCATCACCCCCAGTCCTGCTCCCTCACCCCCCATTCCTCCTCCCTCACCCCCAGTCCTGCCCCCTCACCCCCTCTCCTCCTCCCTCACCCCCCATTCCTCCTCCCTCACCCCCCATTCCTCTCCCTCACCCCCATTCCTCCTCCCTCACCCCCCATTCCTCCTCCCTCAACCCCAGTCTTTCCTCCCTCACCCCCATTCCTCCTCCCTCACCTCCTGTCCTCCTCCCTCACCCCCATTCCTCCTCCCTCACCCCCATTCCTCCTCCCTCACCCCCATTCCTCCTCCCTCACCCCCCATTCCTCCACCATCACCCCCAGTCCTGCTCCCTCACCCCCCAGTCCTCCTCCCTCACCCCCAGTCCTGCTCCCTCACCCCCTCTCCTCCTCCCTCACCCCCATTCCTCCTCCATCACCCCCCATTCCTCCTCCCTCACCCCCAGTCCTGCTCCCTCACCCCCTCTCCTCCTCCCTCACCCCCATTCCTCCTCCATCACCCCCCATTCCTCCTCCCTCACCCCCCATTCCTCCTCCCTCACCCCCCATTCCTCCTCCCTCACCCCCATTCCTCCTCCCTGACCCCCCATTCCTCCACCATCACCCCCAGTCCTGCTCCCTCACCCCCCATTCCTCCTCCCTCACCCCCAGTCCTGCTCCCTCACCCCCTCTCCTCCTCCCTCACCCCATTCCTCCTCCATCACCCCCCATTCCTCCTCCCTCACCCCCAGTCCTGCTCCCTCACCCCCTCTCCTCCTCCCTCACCCCCATTCCTCCTCCATCACCCCCCATTCCTCCTCCCTCACCCCCCATTCCTCCTCCCTCACCCCCCATTCCTCCTCCCTCACCCCCATTCCTCCTCCCTCACCCCCTCTCCTCCTCCCTCACCCCCATTCCTCCTCCATCACCCCCCATTCCTCCTCCCTCACCCCCAGTCCTGCTCCCTCACCCCCTCTCCTCCTCCCTCACCCCCATTCCTCCTCCCTCACCCCCCATTCCTCCTCCCTCACCCCCATTCCTCCTCCCTCATTCTCCATTCCTCCTCTCGCTGCTCATCTTTTCATCCCCTCTCCATCCCAGCTCGCCCACCTTTCTCTCACTCCCCCGTCCCCCTGTCCTCCTTCTCTTTCCCCCCCTAGCCTCCAAGTCCTGCTGTAGACTTCCTGTCCCTGCATCCGTCCCTCCCTGCACCCCCCACCTCCCTCCCCGTGGCTCATTAGACAGAGGAGTCATTGGAGTGTCCTGTCTCTCTCCTCAATTAGCCTAATTAACGGCTTTTAAAAAAGAAAATCGTTTTCTACGGGGGGGGGTGTCAGAGTCGACCTAGTAGAGGACAAAGGACCTGGAGAAGACGAGGGTGGAGACGGGCGTCCTGGGCGTCCAACTCTTTTTCTGTTCTGATAAGAACTCAGGATCATTTCTAAATTAAATGGATGAATTTATTAATAAATCAAATCCTGCCTTGGAGTCCTGGGGAAGAAGTTGAAGTCTTTCTCTGTTTAGCAAATTTGAAAATGTGTTTTGAATATTTCATCACACATCGTTCGTGTGTTTGCTTCTGGACAATTTGGACCATCAAATTATAAAATGTAAATATGACGTAAGATAAATTATTAAATTAGAAGATGTAATAAGCAATGAAAAACACACACACACACACACACACAGACACACACAGAGCTGCCTCTGCCAATTAAACATGTCCCTGGTCCAAGCTGATTAATTGCATTTAATAATTCACAGCTGAACTTTAGTGGGAGACACTTTTGCAAAGCGATAAAGGGGCCTAAGGTTATGTGTGTGTGTGTGTGTGTGTGTGTGAGTGTGTGTGTGTGTGTCTGTATCTGTGTGTGTGTCTGTGTGTTAGCGTGTGTATGTTTGTTGTGTGTGTGTGTCATGGAGAGGCCGAACCCCCACAGTGAAAGCAGGCAATTAGCTGCTGTCTCTCTGAGTGTGATCCAGTGATGACACAACATTCAGTCTGAGCTGAAGTATCCTGATGTGTGTGTTTGTGTCTGTGTGTGTGTTAATGTGAGTTTAAGTGTGTGTGTGTGAGATGGTAAATGTGGAGTTTTCTTCTCAGTAGAATATTTACAATATTAATAATCGATATGAATGAAACTCTGGAGCCTCAGGTTGAAACCAGCTTTGTGTCACTTCAGTTGTCACAGTGTCGTTCCTCTGGAGAAACACACACTCTCCATCTCTCTCGCTTGCACTCGACCATCAGTCACCGATCAATGATGACGCCCCTCTCTATTCTGCTAAGACACATTGATCCTGTGTCACGTGGTTGTGTCCGTCCTGGACACGCTCCGGACATGAGACATGTCCTTAACGAGGTCGCTCGTTAGATGATAGAAAGACGTGTGGCTGGAGGCATCATGTGTTTTTATAAAAAGCTGTAAAGTAGATGAAGTGGAAATGAAGAAGTGCT